>NC_031781.1:18564452-18666779 GCF_001522545.3 Parus major
TGAGAATTTATGGATATGTAGTAGGGTTCTGTTTTTAAGGGACAATCCTTTGTCAGTGAGGTGAATGCAGAGACACCCAGCCATATCTGCAGACTTTATTTTTATCTCCTAATTGTCTTTTTATTAAACTTTTAAATTCTATAAAAAAAAACATGTGAAGCTCGTTTTTCACAAGCCCAGGTGGGATAATGAAGTACCACAAACGTGGCAGAGCAGAATCCCTGACTGCTCTGTTGGATGTGGGCAGATACAGCACCTGAGGCTCCTCACCACCCCAGCCTGTTCTTGTAGGGTCTCTCCCCAAAATTACTGTCCCCTCCTTCAGCCAGGCCTGGCTGTCACAAGGGCTCCAATTTCTGCAGGGTTGAGGCCATTAAACAGAACAGATTCTGATGTGTTTTTGCAATTCAAGCTCCAAGTCAGCCCGTGGCACATCAGTGTAAGTTCTTTTAGAGAAGTGAGCACAGAACGCTGCGGTTCAGCTGGGCATTGTCTGATGCTGCTTCACTGAAGCATTTGTCAAATGCTGTGACAGGCTGTGCTCAGAAATCAGGAATATGCTGCTGACAGGCTGCACTGACTCATTATTGTGAGTTTTAGGAAAGATTTCCTGTGTATTACAATGAAGAAACAAAACTTGCCTGTTATCCTTTCAGTGCTTCAGTCTGGTTTTCCTGATGTGTTTGGACTTTTTGTTTTGCAGTAAAATACACATATTCAGCTTCATAAATCAAGCTAAGACACAATTGTTAAATAGTCTATATCTTATTAATTACTCTGTAAAGCAAAGCAAGCATTACAACCATTTATAATTGACTACTGTAGAAGCTGCTAATCAATGAGACAGGAACTAATTAGCCAGCCAGCAGTCAGCATCTCCAGCTGAAGCTGGTGACTTTAAACTTCATTAAACTTTCCAGGTGTTGGGGAAAGTATGAAAAATACAGCTGTCTTAATAGGTTGATGTGTCTTAATTCCAATTTTCTGAGTTGAAATGTCTGAAGATTGCATCTGTTTTAGGGGAGATTGTCATTTATAAAGCTTCCCATGGCTGTCTCCCACAGCTGAGAAGAAAATAAGCAGTTTGTGTGTGGAAGTTTTGAGCTTGTCCCAGGAACAGCATGAACTTTGATGTGTCTGACATTCCTCTTATCTCAACTTTTAATTTGTACCTTTTGCCTTGCCCTTAATACTTTAGGTGATTTTTTCTGAATATTTTGGGTTGTTTTTTTGTTGGTTTTTTTGTGTGTTTTGTTGTTGTTATTGTCTTTTTTTTGTTTGTTTTTTTAAATGTTCATTTCTATTTTTTATTTTCATATTTGGAATCTGCAAAATAGATCCCTGATGTTAGAATTGTTATAATATTATTATAATATGAGATTGGAATCATTGTTTCTAATTGTGAAACAGGGATAATGCAATGGATAACCAGTGACACTTGGAAGAAAAGAAATGATTTGTGGCCTTCCAGCTCAGGTGATGTCATGAAATGCTCCCTGAGAGCTCAGGCTTTACTCCTGGAACATTCTCTCTCCTTCCATTTTTATCTGGACCATAGGAAATGGCATTTTCTCCGGCCTCACACTGGGTGGGCTTTGCTGGGAGACATCTGAAGGAGGCCTTGAAAGAAGGCAGGGGAGTGGCTGGGCTCCCTGGGGTGTGAAACTGGGATGAACAGGGGCTGGGAGCAGCTGGATGCACAGCTGGGATGGAGAGGAGAACTCTGCATCTCCTCAGCAATGGCAAAATTGGTTCCAAATCCTCTCTGTCGAGGAACTTAAATTGTCTTTTATAACATCCCTGAAAAGTGGGATTATAGTGACAAAAGATCACAGCACTGGGGTATTTTTGAGCTTTGCAGCTGAAGTCCAGGTGGTTGTGATTTGACAATATTTTGGAATTTTGGAACAGTTGTTTTGTTTTCTCTCTGTCTGCATTTGGTGATCCCTTTGAATGCCTGACACAGATCTGATGCCCATATTCTGCAGCCAAGTTTCCAGCCTGGTTTTTTTTGGTTGGTTTGTGACCAAACTCTAAAAGAGTCAGTACAGACAACTCTGAAACTGGGAATATTATTGCCATGGATGATACTTACTGCCAATTCAAGTTAAAAGGGGAGGAAGAAAGGCTTAAAGAGAGACAAGCTTTGGCCTTGTGCTTTTCTTCCTGAGGGAAGGAGCATCTTTGGGAAGAGGCAGAGGTGTGGGAGCAGAGCTCAAGCAGAGGAGTGTTAGATCTGCCAGCAGGGAAACGGTGTCTAACACCACAGGGCTGAAGGAATCATGGAAAGAGACTCCCAAAAAATCTCTTCTGGACCTCAAAATGGGGAGAACTGAAGTGGGAAGGGGCTGAGGAGGCCGTGAAGGACAGCAGGAGGGGTAACCTGCTGCATGAGGGTGATCTGGAAATGTTTTTGCCATTGGCTGTGTTTGCCTGTGCTTGGTTTCTTCAGCCCCTGTGGGTTGGGAGCATGGAAGCACTTCAGGAGAGAAAACAAGTTTGAGAGGCAGAGCAGGCACTAATCAGACTGGAAGATGGATTCCTCAGCTGGGATAAAAACGCTCTCCATGGCAATCTCGTGGTGCCTCTTTGAGCTGGGAAGCCCAGCTGTGATTCTCAAGTCAAGTGGCCAAGAGCTGTTATCAGGAGCGGCTCATTTCAGGAATTGGAAAAGCTCTGCTGACTCTCAGTTTTTCATCCAGAGGGTGAGGAGAGGCTCTGGTGGAGTGGGCTCCTCGGGATGTGCTCAATTCCCTGCTCCCTTCCCAGAGAGGCAGCACAGTGAGCACAGGGTCCTCATTAACCTCACAAAAGTGAGATGGCCGGTTCAAAATGTGGCCATGAATTCCCAGCATGTGTAATGTACATCTGCCTTTCCTTCCTTACAATGCTTAAACAACAAGGCCTGTACCCTAAAGCCTGTGTACTCCTTTTGCCTCAGTGAAAAGCAGAGTTTCCCTGAGTGTTTTCCCACTTGTTATAAAATAACACTGTACAAACAGCTCGTTGGTAAATAATCTGCATAGAATCCCCCAGTATTTATTCATGCTGACTTTTCTTTATTAAGTGTAACAGTAACATTTATTGACCTCTGCTGCATTCCTGAGCAAACTTGAATGCTCTTGTTTCTTTTTTTTTGGAATTTGTTGGTATGTTAGGATGGAATATGGAATTTATCCCCTAATGAAAGGCGAGATGCCATCAGTCAGTGGGAGGAGAGAGAACCCGGTGCTTTCCCATGGAAATTATGTGAGCTCTGGAAGGGAGCCAGGCATTCATTTTGGTAAAATGGGGTTTGATAATTGAAACTAATTTAACATCGACCCCATTAAGTTGCATTTTATTGCTCATTTAATAAGCCTGTCTCACGAGCTCCCGGGACTGGGAAGAGGCTTTGGAATGTGAGATTTTGATTCTTCAAAGCTGCAGCCACCCCTGCAGGTAAGCTTGCCCTGAGGGGTCAGCACTGGTATGGGGTCAGTGTCAGTGTGGGGTCAGTGTTGGTGTGGGGTCAGTGTCAGTGTGGGGTCAGTGTTGGTGTGGGGTCAGTGTTGGTGTGGGGTCAGTGTCAGTGTGGGGTCAGCGTTGGTGTGGGGTCAGTTGGTGAGGGGTCAGCATTGATGTGGGATCAATGTTGGTGTGGGGTCACCCAGTGTCCCCCAGCCATGGCAGGGACACCTCCCACTGTCCCAGTGTCCAGCCCCAATGTCCAGCCTGGCCTTGGACAGGGATCCAGGGGCAGCCCCAGCTGCTCTGTTTTAGAGCACATTTATTGACTTCTGTCAAAAATCTCCATTTCAATCAGCTGAGGAGCTGGATCTGTGAGTTTTTAATTACATGGGATTCCCATCTTCTCCTGCCCTGCTTCTGCTTTCCTCTCTCTGTCTCGCTGTTGTCTCACACGATCTATTTCACCACTGCTGCTTATGACTCATTAAATAATCTCATAATTGGTTCTCAGCCTCTGGGTGCTAATTGCAGCGAGGCCCTGGCTGATGGCTGCACACCCAGAGCTGCATTTATCAAAAATCACGGGGCAGAGGAAGGTGTGAGGACGGGGAAGTGCAGCTGTGATGGATGTTTGTGTACAAACACCTTCTCCTGGGGCTGCTGCTGTGGGGATGATGAATTACTGGAGCCCTCCCCGTGGGAAGAGGCAGCAGGAGAGGAGCTGTAAGAGTGTGCCTGGCTTGCATCAGGGGGCTGGGGACAGGGAGCTGCTCCTGGGAATGCTGCAGTTCTGAGCTGAGGGCTGGGAAGGGCAGGGCAGCTGAAAAGTGCAGCTTAAACCACTCCAGGAATCACAGGATCATAGGAACACAGAACCACAGAATCATGGAATCACAGAATCATGGAATCACAGAATCATGGAATCACAGGATCACAGAACCAAAGAATCTCAGAATCACAGGATCATGGGAACACAGGATCATGGGAACACAGAATCATGGAATCATGGAATCACAGAATCACAGGATCACAGGATCACAGAATCACAGGATCATGGGAACACAGAACCACAGAATCATGGAGTCAAAGAATCATGGAATCACAGAATTGTGGGATCACAGGATCACAGAACCAAAGAATCTCAAAATCACAGGATCATGGGAACACAGAACAACAGAATCAAGGGATCACAGGATCACAGAATCACAGGATCATGGGAACACAGAATCACAGAATCAAGGGATCACAGAATCACAGGATCATGGGAACATAGAATCACAGAATCACAGAATCACCAGGCTGGAAGAGACCTTTAAAATCAGAGTCCAACCCAGCCCAAACAAACACCTCAACTAACCCATGTCACCAAGTGCCACATCCAGTCTTTATTTAACACATCCAGGGATGGTGACTCCACCACCTCCCTGGGCAGACCATCCCTGTGCTTTTTCAGGAGGGGGATACAAATCAGGTGGGAATGTGTAGAACCATCTGAAGTTGAATCCACAGCTGAAAAGCACTAGGAGAATCCAACAGGAGCTGGAATTCACTGGTCCTTGTGGGTCCTTTCCCATTCAGGATTGATTCTGCACTGATTTAGCTGCTGATTCAGGATCCAGATCACATTTAAACACATGGGTAGTGTCTCCATTTTTAAATATACACACAGGAATATGAAGAGAAATAACAGAAAATGTGTACTTTCAAATCCAGCTCTCACCCATCGTGAATCAGCAGCATTTCAGGTATTGCTCAACACAGAACCTACAGATTTAAATTTTAAATTGCCCTATGGGATTCAGGAACAGAAAACACTTGGATTTTACACTCGTGAAGGATTTACAGCTCCTTTTTATAATCAAAATGTTTCTGAGGCTGGAGTTGACCCAGGGAATTGACTGAATTTTGGTGCTGGATTGCTGAGTCTTCTCACCCTCTGGACACATTCCCCATGCCCAGGCTGTTCAGCACTGCTTGGACACCTTGGGAAAGTCAGGAGCTGCCCCAACAAGCTGAATAAAAGCACAGAAGATCTGACCTGGGACCTGAGCAAGAGAAATCTTAACCCTTGAATACTGGGAGTTATTCCTGGAATGAGGATGTTCCTGCAACAACCACAACAATGGTCCGATTGCCGTGCTTCTCCTTTTTCTTTTTAATAACACTGAATCAAACATCAAAAATTTCATACAATTCCCATTTGTTCCAACACAGAAACTCAGTGTTTTAAGCTCAGGTGTGGCTGTGCTGGTTTGGAAAGCGCTGGCTGGGTAGAAAACGTGCTTGTGGTGTGGGTTTTTCTGGGGGGTGGGAGCGAAATGTGCCTGTCAGAGCTTTGCAGGATTGATCTGTGCAAGGCTGTTACCCTGGGAGCTCTTGCACCTTCCAGTCAGCACTGCCATTCTCACTCCCTGCAAGGTGCTGTGCTCAGAACAGGGGCAGAGGCTTCAAAAGCTTCTCCATTGTGGCTTTCTTTAATGTGACATCCAATTACCGCTAGAATTCCACCGCCCCTTCTTATTTTTAAGTGGAGGCATTCTCTGGCATTTCACTGCTGTCTTTTAAAAGTATTTAGGGGATGCATGGAGCTGCAGCAGTTAGCAAGGGTTTTGGTATTTAAGGGGTATCTTAACAGCTTTTTTGGTTTTTTTAAAGCCCATTTTTAAGGTGTGTCAGCTGATAAAACAGTGAGGTGAGGGTTGACACAAAGATAAATTCCAGCTGGAAAAGCCCCTTCCCATTCACTGGTTTGCACACCTGAGAGCTCCCCTGGCAGAGGAAAAGAGGCAAATTTTTAGAAATTTAAAGAGAACAACACAAGATTTTCCACCATTTGCTCAGTGATGCTGGAGGACACCAACAAAACCCTACTGATGTTCCCTGCAGGATTTGTCCCTTCCAATCCTTGTGTTTTGAGCAAGCAGGAGCTCAAAAACTCTTTGGGTTGTTCCTGAAGACTTCAGATGTCTCTTCTCTCTGCCCACAGAGCACTGAAAAAAGAGAAAAATGCATCAGTTTGAGTGGACAAATGTATTGGCAGCCAGTCTGGGCTTAAAGGAAAAACAGCTTTGCTGAACCATATAAATGTGTCACTGTGACTCTGGAGATGGGGGATTCTCATCTTGAGCTACCCTCCATTATTAATGCAAACTAAAATATACAGAAAAGGCCACAAACAAACTCCATATGCAGAGTTTAAGTGATAAAAAACCTGTGTGTGCAGCAGAATTTCTTTTCATTATATATTTCAATGTATAAAATGCTAGGGCAATACACTTCTTTCTTTATTAATATGATCTAAAATAGACAGTAAAGGCTGCAAAACCCCTTTATGCACAGAATTTAAGTGACAAAAAACCTGCTTTGTGTTCACCAAATTTCTTCCTCTGGTGAAAATTTAATTTTTTAACAACTCTTCAATGTTTTGAAGGTTTTTTTTCGTGTAGGTCAAATTTAATTTTCTATTACAACAAAGGTGACCTCAATTTGCTTGCTGTACAGGTGTAAACATTTCATTCCTTTTCTTTGAAACACATTTTTCATGCTTTTTACTCTGGATTGTTTTAGATGCCCAGTGTGAACCAAGGAACCAGATTTAGATGACAAAATTCAATGTACAGTCAGGGAAAATGAGTGATTGGGATCCTTTATCAGGGATGGCACAGGGACACTAATTATGGTCTCAGCTATTCTGTATCTTAATCAATTCCAGTGATCTTGTTTGTAATTTTTACTCTTCCTGACAAGGAGCTACTCAAAGAAATAAATTGGCCATCAGTGTAATTTGCTTCTCAGACACGAAAGGCTCCCAAATTAACAGGTTTTTCCCCCTGGAGAGATGTCCCTAGTCCACTGGTGGGTTCTGTTAATTATTGCTTTGTCCCTTTTTGTTTTCTGAAGGGCTCAGGATGTGCAGGCAGCAGCTCCCAGTTCCCACTGCTGCTGTGCCCAGTCCCAGCCGATCCCCTGCTCTGGCAGGAAAATAAATCTGCAACAACTCAAAACCAGGCAGGATTTGTGACCAGAATCATCTCACATTCCCAAAATCCAGCCTGTTTTGTCTGCTCCTGGGATAAAAACAGAGGGAGAGTTTGGGATGTGTTTGAAAACAAATAATGAAATTTGGGATATCAGGGAACAGACCAGGGTGCCCGTGGCAAAGGGAACTTGGTAAGATCTTCAAAACCCCTCGTTGATTAGAGCACCTCAGATCCAGCCCTTCCCCTTTGTTGTGCTACAGGTGGTTCTGAAAACAATTTACAAAGAGGCTTTTTTGTCTTTTTCATGCTGTTAAAGCAAATTGGTATGTAATTAGATTTATATAGTGAATAATCTTATTTGCATATCCAATTAATTCTTCCTGTTTTAATTTGCTAGGGTTGGATTCACATTGGTAGTAAAAAAATAACACTTAAATTATCAAGCATTCAAATTTTCTTTTGCTATTATTTGCCATTAAAATTTGATCCTGGGCATTGTCTTTCTTTTAAAAGCTGTTAAACAACTTGGGAAAAGGCCATAAAAAACCCTAACCCACGTGACTTGTGTTGTAAAAACATTAAGGGTCTCTTTAAGCTGATCAGGGGGAATGCAGTGTGAATTTCAACTTTTCAAGCATCATTTCAAAATGCTTTTCAAGCATTTTTATCATAGAATTTATCACTCAATAGTTTGGGTGGGAAGGGAACTTAAAGGTGATCCAGTCCCATGGGCAGGGACACCCTCCACTGTCCATGGGATAAATTAATTAAAGAGGCTTGATTTCACTTTAATGCCCAACTGCTCCATTACATCTTTGCCAAATGCATCTCTGCTTTTATTTGAGACCAATATTTTGAGCAGATTGTTTTGTAAAACGTTAATTGTTACCAGAGAAACACTGGTTTATTCTTTTTTCGTGTAAAAAACAGGACTTGGAGTTGTGAAGTTTTGTTGCTACTGTTGGGTGGTTAATGGAAGCAAAATTTGATGACAAGTGGGGGAAAAAGTGATAATAAGTGGTTGGCACACAAAGCCTAAAAATCCTTATGGTTTCCTTCTCTCTGGCATCAGTGTGTGCACATCCTGCATTCACTGAAATCAGAAAATCCAGGGGATGGATTTTACCGGAGTTGAATGGTTAATTCAAGAGGTTTTAGCAGAAATGGTGTCAGGAAAAGGGAGATGGACTGAAAATTGAAGTTCTCATCTAGGTCCATGAGCTGCTTCAAAGTGAGCAGAGGATGCTGCAGAGTGACAGGCTAAGATTTGAAAATTAAAACAAATCTTTAAAAGATTTAATAAACAAGGCAAATGCGTTTCATAATTGTGTTGCAATGATTTGAAACAGGTCCTAAGGAAAATTGCTTTGAATCCTAATTAGCAACTAATGGTTATTAGCTAAATCCAGTGTCAGGGAAGAAATAAATAGGTACAAGTGCTTATTTATTGCTTCTACCTCCAAACACCGCAGCTGTGGTCCCAATTTTGGGCTGTTTTTCCTGAAAAGCGTGCAGGTCCTGGAGAACACCTGGGCTGTGCTGCTGCCAGCCAGGATGAAATACAAATGAGGTGACAACTGGTGGCAAAACAATTCCTGTGGATGGCTTTTATCTTGTGTTTAGGCAGAAAAATAAACTGTGCTGGGTCCTGTGCCCCGGGGAGCTTTGAGGTGCGGATAGGTGTTCAGGTAATGCATTGCCACTCTTTTTCTCCTGGATTCATCATCTGCCTGCTTTGTAAAGTGCTCTCCACCAGCTCCAAACTGCTTTTTAGCTTCCCAGGGCAGGAAAAGACGCTGCGTGTCCCAGCGTGTCAGAAAACTCAGGGAAAATGACCTCCAGCTCTCAGGCACTTATTGCAAACCTATTTTAAATTGAACACACAAGCCAAGATAATACAGGCCGTTTGATAAGAAACATTAGAGAAATCCATAACACGAGGCTTTTTATTATGGGTTTATTACATCAATCTCTCCAGTGGGTAATGGAACTTGTAAATATACTCTCATGTAGGAGTCTCCTTGCGGGCTTTTTATTCATGCTGAAGTAAGCACAGCAAACTTATTTGCTGTCAGGGTACATTGAATTTAAGATTAGTATTTATTTTGGTTCTAAAGAGGTTCTGCTTTTGTGAATTGGAAGCTGGAGCAGCTGTAGGAGAGGAGGTGGGAGCTGCAGGGGGGTTTTGGGGGAGAAATGAGTTTTTTCCAGGCAAACTGCCGGTCCCTGTATGGGATCCAGGGAATGTGCACACTGTGGGTCGTGTTTTCCTTCAGGAGGGAAAACTCACTTTGTTTAAGCAGGAGCTTGCTGTGGGTTCATTGTCTGAGCCCAGCAAGATGAAAACTCATCCGTGGGATTAGAGGAATGTTTAAGGGGGACACGTTCCCTGCGTTACTGCACAGTGCAAACACGGGCACGGCACGCTCTGCACTGTAAACATTTGTTCTTTACTGGGAAAATGCTTTTAATTCTCTTCTAGAGGTAAACAAAACAATGCTGCTGCAGCAGGAGCCCAGCAGGCTTTTGCTTACTTGGGAGAAGCCAAGGGGACGTTTGTGCTGAGTAAAGAGTCGAAGAAAAGTTTACAGAAAAGTTCGAGAAGGAGTTCAGATTGTAACAATGCCAACAAAAACCAAGAACACCTCACAGGTTTTTAAGTAGATTCCTTGGAAGATGTAGGAGTTAAATTGGTAGTTGTCTTAATACAGGGAAAACAATCCTTAATTAGAGGATGTTAATTGGACAGGCAGACCAGAAAGATGCTGAGGTGTCAGCTTTAGTTAAAGTTGGCTTTAACTCGGGATTTTAAAAGGGTTTTTTTGGGTTCCCCATCCCTGGCAGGGCCCAAGGTCAGGCTGGGACAGGGGAGGTGTCCCTGCCATGGCAGGGGTGGCACTGGCTGGGTTTAAGGTCCATTCCCACCCAAAGCCAGCCCTCAATCTGTAACAGAGCAGGAAGGAGAGACCTTGCAGAATAAACACAACCAGGTCTGAGCGATGCTCCTGCTTCCAACAATGACAAAGCTCCTTCTTTTTGCTGCATGAGACAGATTGTGAGTGAAGGACAAAGCGTGTGTTTAATTAAATCTGAGGGTAACAAATGTGCTTCAGCTACCAAACCACATCTGTATCAAACCCACCTGAAGGAAACCACCCTTCACCTGCCTGGGCACTTCTTCTCTGCTCCTAAAATGCAAAAAAAAATGAGCAGAAAGCTCAGCACTGATTTTTATGTCTGTTCTCCTGTGTATTAATTACATATTAGCATCTCCATCTCTGGCATCTTTAAAAAGACAGCAGTTTTTAAGAGAGATTTTTGTTTTCCTGTATTTCTGTATGTTTGTTTTCATATCTTTATATTTGTTTTCATGTCTTTATGTTTGCATTCACATCTTTATATTTGTTTTCATGTCTTCATGCATGTTTGTTTTTATGGCTTTGTTTCTATATCTTTATTTATATTTGTTTTCATGTCTTTATATATGTTTGTATTCATGTCTTTATGGTTGTTTTCATGTTTTTATGGTTGTTTTCATGTTTTTATTGTTGTTTTCATGTCTTTGAGCTGCTTTTGGCCACTTCCTCAGTGCTCTTACAAAGTTCCCTGCAGCCACAGTGCTGAGGGTGCTGAAACTCTCTCAGAAGCGATGGCAGGAACAGCAAATGGGTCAAGAAGAACTTTGTAACTTTGAATTCTTGCTGCTCACAGGCAGCAGAGTGATCCATGAAGAGTTATTCCCTGTTTAATTACTGTGCTGCACATTTCTCATTATGGAGTGTGCTGCTGTGCTTACTGGAGAAAAGTTAAAGCCCACACTCTCTGTCCCAGATAATTTCTGCTTGCAGAAATTCTTATTTGTCTTTGAGGCTTCTGAAAAAAAAAAAAAGGGGTTTTCATAGTGCATCCTCAATCCAGTATAATCCTTAATTTTCAAAACACAGAAAGTCACTTTTTTTTTTGCAATTGTAATGAAAAAATTGCTGAAGCAGTGCACATTATTTCAATTTCCCATTAAGCCTTCTCTGCTCTAGAATGAAATTACATGATTTTCGTTAATTTTCTTGTTTTTAACTTCTGACTTATAATTTACCAAAAGAGAAAAAAAATAACATTACAACTCTGCTTGTCTCCCATTACTCCCAATACAAGTGATGCAAGTCAGCTCCTATTTTGACATCTTTCAGATATTTTGGGTTTTTTATACTAAAACACAGCAGAAATAACATTTATTTTGCACTGTGACTTCTGTAAGGCTTCAGCATTATATTGGTCTGGCATAAATGGACTTTGCATAGTGAGTGATTGATTTCACTTGATTTCATTTCATGTTGGTCACATCAGTGAACCATAATTTCTTGTTGAACAATGAAATAAATTTGGGTTTTAATTATGCGGTAATAGGCCTTAATCAGATGAAGAAAATACACCCTCAATTTAACTCTTGCCTCGCTCTCCTCATCAATATTGAATTTGCATTTTGCATAATGTTGCATCTCAGTGGTCTCTAGGTGAGGAACCAAAGTCTTCATAAGTGAAGGAAAATGAATTTTCACCACTGGGAAAGGCTCTGTTGGGAACTTGAGGCTCCTGGGTGTCACAGAATCATGGAATTGTTGAGGTTGGAAAAGTCCTCTAAGGGCATCGAGTCCAGTCACTCCCAGCCCTGCCAAAGCCATCCACACCTTCCCAACGCTTCCAGGACTCCAGCCCTTCCCTGCAGAGCCTGGCCCAGTGCCTGGCCACCCTTTCAGTGAAGGCATTTTCCCTGATATCCCATGGAAACATTCCCTGGCACAGCTGAAGGAATTCCCTTGCCTTGCACTAAAGGCTCTGTTTCCAGGAGCAGCTTTCTCCTGTTCCTGAAACCAAAAGGAGTTTCTCTTCCCAGAGCTGAGCTGGGCAGGGGGTTTGAAATGGACACTGGAGGTGAATTCTGTTGTTGCACTCTACTGGGAACAGTGAAATGATGACACAGACTCTCCAGCCCAGGTTACACAAGAGACAGAGTTTTATTCTCCCTGATCTTTTACAGACAGGTTTGAGAAGTAAAACTCTCACTGGTCATGAAACCAACACATCACCATCATTGGACAGCTGGAACAACACCCCTCGATCACTTCTAAACAACAAGGAACAAACAACACCTGCACAGGTTGTTTTCCTTCCCTGAGGACTGTTTGGATTCCTCCTTATGATTCCCCAGGCCAGAGTGAGAAAATTGTGTGACTCAGTTTCCCACAGGCTCAAGCTAATGCCTGAAGCCAAAAAATCTCTGATTTGAGCACTGTGAGTTCCCACATTCTGTCTGTGGGGCATCCCCATCGTGCTGCTCTTTAGAGGTGAGTGAGGAGTGTTGGAAAGCTTCAGCTGCTGGTGTTCCAAGGCTCCCCTCACAAAGCCATCCCTCTGAGCAGGCTTGCAGAGTGCTACACAGCAGAGTAAAGAGTCATAAGTCAGGGTCTGGACAGCTATTACTGATGTCTTTTCCCTGCTGTGTTGCTTGAAAGTTCATAACATTTAAAGAAATTAAAGGAATACATGTTATCCGTGGGCAGATTGTACAAATTGAACTCCTGGCTGCTCCTTTGATGTTCTGCTGATTGAACCCTGAGAACTTTATTTAAGCCTCCCTCAGTCTGACATTTAGTGGTGTTGATTTTAAGGCTGGGTTTGTGTAGGGTCTGGTGTCTGTCTGTGTTTGCATGGAGGGTCTGGTCTCTCTGCAGGGGTGACCCAGCAGAAAAATGGGGATAAATGGGGATTTTCAGGGTTTGGGAGTGCCCATGGTCAGTGCTGGTGTGTCCCAGCTTCCAGAGCCACAGCAGCTCAGTGTTCTCAGATTTCCCACTGGACAGTGGCATTGCCTTTTGTTCCTGCTCTGCTGAGGCTTGCAGGAACATTTTGAAAAACAACAATGAAAAAATAATTGAAGGGCAACTTCTCAAATGTGCCCTGAATTGGAGCAGTTCCAGCGAGTCCAATGAAGTTACAGAGAGCTGAGCTGCCAGCCCAGTGTCCCCACAGCAGGCTTCAAATGCCTTAAATCCATTTATGGAACAGAACCACCTGGAGATTACAGCCCTGGGCCCTGTTTACAGGATTAAACACTTCTTGCTTTAGCAGCAGTGAAAAGTGAGGGAGGTTTTCCTGTCCAGGGTCAGGAGCCTGCCCAGCATGGGGGAGTGCAGTGCCTGGCAAGGAAGGGTTTGGATTTACCTCTCTGTGAAACTCCAAAGCAGAGGTCCTTCTCTTTTCATAGGTATCTTGATTATTTTTTAAACCTCAGGATACCATCAGTCTTCCATCAGGCCATTAGAAGCTGATGCTGAAAGTTTTGTCCCAAAAATATCAATTTATAACATGATAATCATGAGATTTTCCTTTCTCACCATTCTTTCAGATACCTTTTAATTTCTTATATTGAAATATTGTCCTTTCTTCTTAAGGCAAGGGCTGACCCATATAGAAATAGGAAGAAAATTGCAGAGGCTAATATTTGTAGTGGAGCAGAAGTTTAAAACTTGCCTGTGCCAGTGCTCTGTGCTATAAAGGAATGTGTTTGCAGTTTAATTCTACTTCTTTCTGGGTTTTTTTTTTTTCTAAAATAAGGAGAAAACAAACCTCTGTCAGGTGGAGATGGTGGAATTTTGTCACTCATGTCCTGTTGCAGCATTGTCTCAGGGACTTGGAAATGTTCCTGAATTGCCAAAACCAACCAGGCAAGGAGAAGTTTGCCCACTGTGGGCCAAGTTAACAAATAGATGTTTTGTTCCCTGCTTTGTGCATGGTTTGAAAGTTCTGTGGCTGTAGGTTGGAATCCCTGATGGATTCCCTTGCAGCCAGCTTGTGTTTCCTGACTGCAGAGTGTGTGCTCGTGACCCAGAGCAGGCACAATCCCAGTGTCCCTGGGCAGGCTGGAGCAGCCTGCATTTTGCAGCATTTTGGTGCAAATTCAGCTGCAGGTGTTTGGTTCTGAGTGTGCCAGGCTGATCACTCCTTCCTCTTCCCAGCGAGCTCTGCTAATCCCATCTGCTTATTCACAAATATTTGAGAAGGGAATCCATGGCCTAAACCTCTCTGTAAATAGCTGGATGGAAAGTTGGCAGGGATCAGCTTTCCTCCTGACAGTGGTTAATGTACTTAAACCTGAAAAGGGAAAAGAGGTTTCACCTTGAAGCGAAGCACAGAGAGCTCCTTTCACCTTGATGCTTTCTGCAGGGTTTGGCTCCTCAATCAATTGAGAGCCTGGACACATTGCCAGAGTTGTCTTTGTTTTTCCTGCAATAGATGAGACAGAGATTACAGGTTATTGCCCCAGGGACTTGTCTTTTCTAAGGCTTTGGATTTTAAAGGAAAAAGGTTTTTTCACTACCAGTGTTTCATAACTTGGCCTGCCTGATGCTGGCCTGGGGAGGATGGCATTTGTTAACCTGGCTTTTACACACCTTCCTGATTACATCAAAGATTAAATCAATTTAAGTCCAGGGAGGTATTGTGGAAAGGAAATATGTGGTTTTAAAATATGCACATGTAACCAACTACTTCTGCTTTTTTAATACATCCACTTTACAGTCCCTGTCATACTCAAGACAGCTGAAAGTTTTACAATAATGATGTGTGTTCTTGGCAGACAGCAATTATATCAGCACCTTACATCTTACTAATAAATCAATAGATAATTAGCACAGGCCATGGAAACATTTCTATTCCCAAATAGCTCTACATAAGAACGCCCAGCACTGGTGGTAGCACCATTAGCACTGTATTAATCTGATTTTCACTATTGTTTTATGCTCACAGCTCTGTGGTGGGCTGATATTGCCCTCAACAGAGCACTGTGAGTTCCTCTGTTTCTTTTCCTGCTCCTGGCTGTGGTGACTCAGGGAAGAGGCTGTGTGGTGAAGAAATCTGATTTTCTGCAGTCCTGGAGCAATGTGACTTGTGGGATGCTGAAGGGACACGTGTGATGATAACCAGGCTGTTGAATTGTTAAGGGAACACAAGTTGCATCCTGTTAAATGAGGGTTTTGTTGGAGGACAGGTCAAACCTTGTGCTCTGGTGGGAATGGCCTCTCCTGGCTGTCTGGACCCAGGAGAGGAGGCACAGGAATGAATATCCCCATTTGTGTGTGTGTGACAGGAATATCCACATTTGTGTGTGATATCCACACAGGAATATCCACATTTGTGTGTGATACCCACACAGGAATATCCACATCTGTGTGTGTGTGACAGGAATATCCACATTTGTGTGTGATATCCACACAGGAATATCCACATTTGTGTGTGATATCCACACAGTAATATCCACATTTGTGTGTGTGTGATTGAATATCCACATTTGTGTGTGTGATATCCACACAGGAATATCCAGGAATATCCTGCCTTTACGAGAGGGGTGATTTATTCCTTCCTGTCTGCTGGGTTTTTGTGGTTTCTGAGGAACATCTGATGCTGCTTTGGAGTTTGGGTGTCACTTGTGTGCCAGCTGTGACATCAGGGCTGTGCTGGGGACAGGGAAGGAGAGAGGGACAGCAGGAAAGGACAGAGGGAGAGCAGGAAAGGACAGAGGGACAGCAGGAGAGGACAGAGGGACAGCAACAGAACAGAGCAGCAGGAGGGGAGAGGGGACAGCAGAAGGCTCACAGTACCTGCTGGAGACCTGTAGGAACCACAAAAGAAGCCCAGTCTTGCATCAAGGGGCTGTCCCTAAAGGTGCAGAGCTATGAGGCCCTTCCCTGAAAAACACCTCTTCATACACTCATACAATGTCTGGGTTTTATCCTTTTGTTTTTTCCTTCAAACAGGAAGCACCTTTAGTGGGTCTTGTTCATTGAGAAGTCTACAGAATGATTCTGTGTAAAATATTGTGTGCTTTAATTCCAAAGGCAGGTGCAGTTGATGCTAGCAGAAGTGACAGGCAGAAATGCAGCAGCGAGCCCTGCAGTGGAGCCCTTTGGTGCTCAGGAGGATGGAGTGCAGCTGCTCACCTTGAGGAGGAGGCTGCTGTGTGAATCAGCCGTGCCCTTGAGCTGTCCTACCCATCCCACTTCCCACTTTTCTGAAGAGCTGCTCTTCCCAAGGTGCACTTTTGTCTCGAAGAAACAGTGGCTTGTAGCACTGTATGAAAACAGCCCAGCACACAGAGCAGGGAGCAATTCCCTCAGCAGAAAACAAGGAAAGGATTTTTCTCATTTATCCTGGATATACTCCAAGAATTCTCTGTTCAGTTTAGTTATTATCTTTCCCTACGGTGTGGAATATTCAATTAAACTTTCTCTCAAATTGGCCATAACTTTCAATGGAAATTAAAGCAGTTCTATTTAGGTACCAGTAACTGTCACCAGGCTTAATGTTCAGAGAGAATAGGAATGGTTCCACCTGTTTGGTGTGAATTAACCTCGGCTGACATTGCTCATGTTTCAATTCCTCAAAAGCAGGGGAAGATGACAGCATTTAGCATCCAACTGCATGTGCTGGCTCTCAGCTTTGGGGTACTGGAGGGACACAGCAAATATACTCTTCATTTGGAATGTATTCCAATTAATCTGGCTTTTTTTTTAATGGGTTTTGTGATTCACTAGGGGGAAAAATATATATCGAGCAGAATGTTCTTCTAAATGATCTATCACTTTCCATCCAACACCATATGGACACACACCTCCTTCTGTGGTTAAAATGCTTCTTTTATTGTGAAATCAACTGAAATTTCCTAGATCCTGCCTCTTACTGAAAGAAGCACACTTCTGTCAGAGGAGGCAGACCCAGAGCAGGAGTACATTTGTTTTCTCTGACAAGGAGGGGGAAAAATGCTTTTTTGGAAGCCAATCTTGTTTGCAGGTTGTCTTAAGCTGAGGGCGGCTCGTGTTCGTTCTGGGTTAACTCATTTTGGGCTCTTCAAAAGAAATGTAACTCAGAAAAATAAAATCTGCCCCTGAGGGTGTCTCAGCAGTTAGTTTGGCTGGGAAAGTTATTTATTTTATTGTCCTGGGCCAGTGGGAAATGTGTGAGGAGTGGCAGCAGCTGTTGAATGGTGTAAAGGGGAGGTGGGCTGAAATAACAGAGCATTTTCAGGTGTGTGTACACAGATATGTGCTGCTCCTTGTTCTTTCTTTGATGAAATGACCAAAAAAGAGTCTATGAGACACATTCTGATGAGAAGGGTGAGGAGAAAAGCCTCTAAGCACAGCAAAGATCTTCCTCCTGGCCTCGGTGGATTGAGTGTTCACCAGTGATAAGCCAAAAATGTGTTATCACTCTTGGAGTGCAAGTCCCTGGACATTACTGCGACTGAAATACAGTTAGCACTTTGAATTTATTTAAAAATAAAAAATAAAAAAGTGTAGAATTTGGATTTCAGAGTTATCCAAATACCAAAAAGTTTCTCCCACAAAATCAGACATTTCAGTAGAGCAAATGCCTTTGGCTGTGCTGACAAGAAACATCTGAGTAACACAACTTAGCCAAAACTGAGCTTTTTCTGGTGCAGGCACTTGTAGTTTCCTGTCTGCAAGAATCTAGATGGCAGCTTGTTTCATTTATTAGTGATGCTTTAGTGCTCTGTGAACCAAATCCTCCTCCTGTGTCAGGTTCTGTGGCTCAGCCCTTATCACCCAGAGGTGGGATCTGGGCTGCAGTGATTTCAATCACACATTAAGGCTCCAGCAAAGCAGCTCCACAGGCTGAAGATTAAATAGTTTGCACTTGCTTATCTTGGTTGTACACAGGCAGCAATGAGAGGAAGAAGAAAAGCACCCAAAATAATTTTATCTGGCCAGTGTTGCGAGGTTTTTGCTGCTCCTCTGTTCCTCTGATAGGCTGCAGCTGCTCTCAGAGCTTCTCCCTGCCTTGCCCAGCTCCCTCAGCTTGAAAAATCACACCAGGATTTTTCCTTTTGCTGCCCAACAGGAAGGGCAGGTGTTTTGGGGGTTTTTTTGTCATATAAAAGCTAAATGTTGAACAGCATCAGCAGCAGGTGGAATATTTGGAAGTGTTTTCATTGGATCTTTCATGAGCTTCTACTTCAGCTTAGGTAAATTGAGTTATCCAGCATTCTCACCTATTTGTGCCTATTTCTACCTTTCGTTCTCTGTCTTGAATCTGTGTTTTTTGAATTGTAAATGGCTCAGTAATTAATGACAGACAGCATGTGGTGCTTCTCACACACTGACTCCCACTGCTTGGTGTGGCCCAGCTTCATTAACCCCTGAATGATGCTCATTTACCCCTGTTCCTGCAGCCAGGGGATGTCCTGGATGTGTGGGGACACTTTTGGACCCTCAGATTTGTTCCTGTTCCCCACCTCAAGCAGATGAAGTGTTCACTTGCAATGCAAGCTGTGTTTTCCTGTGATGGGAGGGGGTCCCAAAGTCTGACCTTTGGTGTGATGTGATATAAATTGACACTCTCTAATTGAAATAACAGCAGATGACAGCCCAGAGAGGGGTGTGAGGCAGGTGACAAGCAATCCAACACATCCCTGAGTCAGCAGCTCCCTAACTGGATTATCTGGGATGGTCTGGCTCGTGCCACCATCAGACTCTGTGCTTCTGGGGTCTGAGGAAACTCTTACACAGAGTTTACACCTAGCACTTCTGTATTTCCAATGAGGAAACCAGATACATTTAAATATATTCTAAATCTCTTGCTTTCAAACCCACTCCTACAGTTCTCAGAGCTATAATCTTTATGGGCCAGGCTATAATATTCTTTCTTAGGGTGAATGAGCCTGCTCAGGGAGTGCAGCAGCCCTGGGTCTCAGGAACAAGTCTGGATGCCATAATCCAGTCCCTTATGCTTTATGGCTATTATTATCTTTTCCCACCAGCAACATGAGTTGCACATAGGTGTAATTTAAAGCTAGAGACCATGTGAAATGCGTTTTGAATAGCAGATGAGTTTCAGTCAGGTATGCTTAGCACATAATTAAAACTAAAGATAAATACAAGGCCCGGGGCTGTGGCTTGGTGCATCCTCTGCTCCTGAGGGAGGAGACACGGGGGAGAGCTGGTTCCTTTCTAATCTTCCTGGCAGAGTCTCTGTGAAACACTTCTGTGGACATGGATTTGTTCTCCCTGGAGTGAAGGGCTGTTGTTCTGTCCTTAGAAAATTCAGCTGATTTCCCGGTGTCAGGGAATATGAGGGTTATTCCCATTTATTCTCACCTTCCTTCCATCTGGAAGATCCATCATCATCTGCTCATTCTTTTTTTTTTTTCCTTTTTTTTTTTTTTTTTTTTTTTTTTTTTACATCCCATCATCTCTGTATTTTGTTTATTCCTTTTCCCCTGACCTCCTGTACCCACAAATTTCATGTTTTCCATCTGCTTCCAGCAGCCTGACTGAAGTGAATTCCGTGTTCACATCCCTGCAGGTCCCTGCACACTGAAAGAACAGAGTCTGCTGTAAAGACAGGGCAGCAAAAGACTGGAGAATGATCTAAAAATGTTAAACCAAGGTTCCTTCCAGTCTGCTGAAAGACTTTCTGACTGTGATCACTTCCACCGTGTCCTCACTTGCACTGAACTTGGAGGAGCAGCCAGACATTGACACTGATGAGAGGAAAAGTCTCGGTGAAATCAAGATAGCTGATCTTTTCAGGGAGGAAAAGTTGGCTTCTTTTGTGTTCTGAACAGCCACTTTGGAGATAAAACTGTCTGGTACAAACAGGATGGAGAGCAGTGAATTTAGTCAGGGCTTTCTGTGGGTGTTTTGAGCGGTGTCAGTGAATTCCCTGAAATTCTGTGCTCGCTGCAAAGCGGTACGGGAAGAGCTGCACCTCAGGGATGGGCCTGTGAGCTGCTCCCACCCTCAGCTCCAGCTCTGGCAGAGGATAACTGACAAGGTGAAAGCAAAAAGTGCTCAAGGAGAGAGGAAGGAGTTAACAGCTCAGAAAATGAAAGTGTATTTTTAAAATGAAGAAGGAAAGTCAGTGCAAGGGAGGCTCCCGTCGGTAATCGCCAGCCTCAGAATGCTGGATTGCTGGGAAACGACTCCTGAGCTCCTTGGAGGTCGTGCCAGGTTGTTCCACCAAAATATTTTCCCTCTTCTACCTATATTTAGTGTGAGTTTTGAGTGCTCTGAAGGGCACAGGTGTAGAATTGTCAGGGCTGGGCACACAAAAGTCAGGGATGCCAGAACCACTTGCACTGGGGCCGGATGTGCTGGGGACCCTCAGGCTCATTTTTATTATTGTGTTTAACAATGTGGGAGTTTAATTTGCCAGGAAAACATTTCCATTTTTAAGATCTCCATTTTTAAAGGTGAAGCTGAGGACTTGATTTGAGCTTTGCTATGACAACAGTGCCTGTTCCCATTGTTTGAACTCTGGCTGAGGTTTCATTCTGTGCTCTGTTTAGTGTAGGACATTCCCATGACTCCATGTGAAGTTCAGTGGTTTTGGTAAAAAAACCCGCTGTTATAAACTAAATACAGTGTCATCAGATCTTTTCCAAGGTGAATGGCACACGGTCTCTTGCTGCTGAGACTCTGTTTTATGTTTTAAGCCTGGAACATGGAGATTCCATGAGTGACCTGTCCCGTTTTCCCTGTCTGATGCAGATGACAACACCCTGCACGGGCCGGTGTTCCTCCAGGAGCCCAACAGCCTCATCTTCCCCTTGGACTCAGAGGAGAAGAAAGTGAAGCTGAGCTGTGAAGTGAAAGGAAATCCCAGACCGACTATTGGGTTTGTTCAATGTTTAACTGTTCTCAGAACCTTCACCAGCCTTTCTCCTTCGTGTCAGTGATTCCCCTGGATCCACAGTGCTGATCCCAACAAAACCCCCAGGGGCAGCTCTGACCTCTTCCCTGTGGCAGGGACAGGATCCAGGGAGTGGCTGGAGCTGTGTCAGGGGGTTCAGGTTGGAGATCAGGAAAGGTTCTTCCCCCAGAGGTGCTGGCACTGCCCAGGGTCCCCAGGGAATGGGCACAGCCCCAAGGCTGCCAGAGCTCCAGGAGCCTTTGGACAGCACTCCAGGGATGCCAGGGTGGGTTTGTTGGGGTGTCCTGGGCAGGAGTTAGACTTTGATGATCCTTGTGGGTCCCTTCCAGCTCAGGATGTGCTGTGATCCTGGAGCATTAGGAACAGAGGGAATGGACACCCAGAAATCTCCAGGAATTGCAACATTTGCACAGGAGTTCTAAAATGCTACAAAAGGATTATAAGCAGTCCTGGCTCTCAGATTGACCATCCTTTCCCACAAACATGGACAAAACTGCTCATTCTTCTCAGCTTTAGAAGCTGCTTTGGGATCCTTGGAGGAGGAGGGTGCTGTCCTCCTGCAGGGCTGTGCCTGCTGTAAATCATTGGTGCTGCTGCTCTTCTCTTTCCTTTGGTGCCTCCCTCGCTCTGCTCACCAGTAAATGCCACTCTGAAACCAATTAGAGCCACCAGGCCTCTGCCTCTGTGCTGTCTCCTGACACAGGCAGCTATTTCATGCCATGAAATCCATGGATTCATGGTGCAGACACATCTCCAGGGTTTCTCTGTGTCCTCCAGAGGTGGGAGGGGGCTGTGTCCCCCTCCTCGCTCCATCCAGGGCTGCTCTGGCTGGGGCTGGAATTCCTCAGAGCCCCACTTTGTGACAACATCTGCCAGGAGGGAATTCTCTTAAATTTATAAACAGCCAGCAAGTCGGGAGAGGGGGAAAAACAAATCCCCAGTGGACTTGAATGGGTTAGAGATCCTGTCTCAGGGACTTCCCCTTGCCAAGTGATTAATTCCAAAGAGCAGCAGCACCAGCAACTACAGAAGCATTAATCATTTCAGAGAATGAAATATATGTCAAGGATATTGCTCTTTCAGTTAAATACTGGAATATTTCAATAGCACTCAGGAAATTTGCATTTTTGTGCCATCTTTTTTTTAATTTTATTATTTTTAATAAGTAGTCAGAGGCATTCTAAATCTTCCTTCACTTACTTCACGCTGTGTTTTCAAATGCCCAAGAGCATCAGCAGAGTTTAACTTTGGCATTCTGTGCTGTAGGTGGAAGTTAAATGGAAGCAGTATTGACGTGGGCATGGATTACCGCTACAGCCTGGTGGAAGGCAACCTGCTGATCAATAATCCCAATAAAAGCCAGGATGCTGGAACGTACCAGTGTGTAGCAACAAACCCCTTCGGAACGATTGTCAGCAGAGAAGCAAAGCTGCAGTTTGCTTGTAAGTAAGGAGGCAGCCTCTGTTCCCACAGTGTGCTGGAAAAACTGGGAGCTGGGGGGTCTTTTCCCAACTTTTTCTGGTGGGTTATGGGGTGTTCTCTTAATTCATGGAGTGAGAAATGGGGGAAATGTGAGTAAGGAGTACGGATCTTGAATTATCATTATTTAGCTGAAGTTGTGTGGATTATACAGGGTAAAATGTCTTATTCCTTGAGGAAGAGGTTACCTAGGAAAGGATCTGGCAAATGGGATCTCACCATTGATTTTTTTCCTTTCCTTGGAGAATTAAAGCTTCAGAACGTTCAAAAGGAGCACAATCTCCACAAGGGATGAATTCACAGAGAGAGGTTTCACAAGTCCTGGGTTCCAGTGGAGCATCAGGCGTGGGCACTCTGAGGGTAAAGGGGAAAGTGGGCAGCTCTGTGTTTATTTTGGGTTCAAGCAGAGTTGCAGCATCTTGTCAAAAACTGAGGATAAGAAAAGGCAGGATCTTGCTGTTAATTAACATTATATGAAATTATGCAAAACCCTTTCTGTGAGAGCAAGCAAATGATGGCGCAGGACCACGAGATGTCTTTTTGCTCTTGTGGTTGTGAAGGTGAAGGCAGAGAATAAATACAGAGGCTTGTTCATCCCTCAGCTGTGTGATTTCCCTGTGCTGGTGAGCTGGGAGGAGTTCCAGCAGGAATATCCCGTGCAGGAGCTCAAGGCAGAGCCTTCCCAGGCACGGAGTTCTCAGTAATGGAGAATGGTGAAATGAAAGGTGCTGTTGACTGACTGGGGAGAGAAGCTGATGTGCTCCAGCTACAGAAATGAAAAGATAAAAATGGCAATAACCCCCAGGTTTACACACTTTAGAGAGATGATTTGTAATGAGGGATAAAGCAGAGGGTGAAGCCCAGTCCTCAGTCTCCCCACGCAGTTGACAATGAATTATCCTCCTGCCTGTGCCCTGCTGGAGTTTGTCTGACTGAAGGTGGATCTCCCCTGGGGATGGGGAATGAGCAGCTGCCTCCAGCCCATTCCCATCACCCCAGGTTTCAGCATGTCAAGGGAATTGCTTCATAAACACCCCCTTGGGCTGCTGCTCTCCCCACGGGCTCTGTCCCCAGGCCATGGCCATTCCCAGCAGGGCAGGGTCACCCTTTCCCAAAATCCATCAGGGAAGGACTGGGAGCTGGTAGCAGCTCCTCAAATCTGGGCTTCAGAGCTCAGCATGAGACAGGAGGCTCCTCCTAATCCCACACAGGAATGGAATTCCCAGAGCAGCTGGGGCTGCCCCTGGATCCCTGGCAGGGCCCAAGGCCAGGCTGGGATGGGATCTGGAGCAGCCTGGGACAGTGGAAGGTGTCCCCAGGTCAGGAGGTGGGAATGAGATGAGTTTTAGGGTCCCTCCCAACCCAAACCATTGTGGGATTCTGTGATCCTGACAAGTGCAGTAGCCAGGGACTATTTGAAAGGAAACTCATCCTCTTCTCACATATCTGCTCTGGCTGATTCCTGCCTGAGCAGACTGGATTTAAAAACACAGCTTGCTCTTTTCCAGCAGTGGTGGGGCACTCAGAGAAATGGATACATTTTTGACTCCAAAATTATATTTTAGTTTGCTCAAACAGCATAATCAGCTTAGAAACATTTGGATTAAAGAAAAAAACATTAGGGTTTCTCAAGGTGGGCTTTGACAAAACAATTTTTTTGTCTTCTCTAAGCAAAAGGATTGCAACCAGAATTAGGTGAATTAGGAAATACAGAGTGATTTCAGTTTACTACAAAGGCTCTGCCTCCAAGTAACAATAAAAATGGGCATGTGAAGCTTCACCCTTCATCTGAGCAACCCCTTATTTTCCATCCTCATCATGTGCTGTGTGGTTTTTATTTTATCTCATTTTTATTTCTGAGGAAATGACCGCTGGGTGTTTTGAGAATGATGGCTGGGATTTGAGGGGGTTTTTTCCCCCTCCTTTTAAGAGTTAAATTGTGAATCTTGGCCATCAGTAATGTGTGTTGTTCTTCAAGGGCTGTGTTGTTTTTCTGTAGCCTTTTCAGGGAAGATTAAACTGCGATTGAGCCATTCAGCCTCCTGTGGAGGGCAGTCAGGGTCAGCAATTTCATCCTTGAAATATGTATTTAGGTCACAAACTCATTATGATAAAAGTGCTAATATTTCCCCAGAATACTTGCTTTTTGATATGTCACTTTCATTTCAGGTTTGTCCTTTTTTTCTTTTTTTCTTCCTCCCTCTTTTTCCCTTTCTCTTCCCTCCTTTTTCCTATTTTTTTTTCCCCATGCTAGTTGTCTCTGAAATTGAACATATTTTCACCAAGTGAGGAATCTGCTGTGCCACAGTAACAGAATATGGATTAATGATACCCTAAGCCCTGTGCTTATAGCAACACAGGCTTTCAGCAAATAAAAAAGCTTTAAACTCTTGAGTATGGATCTAATAATGGCTTTTCCACAAAGATCTGCGGAAACACAGCTGAACTAGATTAAATGATGCACTTTTTATTTCAGGGGCTGGGGCTGAGCTTGATGATTTTATTCACTGTGCTATGGTTTCTGTTGGGAAACAGCCCTGGAATCAATCAGGAGTTCTGGCTCTGACTTTGGGGGTGAGCCCACCTTTTCAGATGTGGGATTCCAGTTGTTTGCTGTCCACTGAGGATGGAGAAAAAGCTCCCATTGATTTTTAGTGGCTCCAGAGTTGGCCCACACCCCTCCCAAAGGGATGAATTTGCAGCTTGTTCTGCCTGCTCAGCTCCTGTTCCTTTGGCAGGACAGGGAGGATGAGATTCCAGCGTGTCCTTGCCAGAATATTCCTGCTGACCATGGAATTGTGTAGGGGATGGAGCCTCTCACAGGTGCTGGGAACTGTTCAGTCACTGAAATTCCCTGCAGGGAGGTGGTGGCAAGGAGAGGTCAGGCTCTTCTCTGAGGGAACAAGTGACAGGACAAGAGGAAACGGCCTCAAGCTGTGCCAGGGGAGGATATCAGGAAAAGTTTCCCTACCAAAGCATGGTTTGGCATTGGGATGGTGGAGTCACCATCCCTGGAACTGCTCAGACAACGAGCAGATGTGGCACTCTGTGATGTGCTTTAGTGGCCCTGGTGTTTGCCCAAAGGCTGGACCTGATCCTGGGGGTTGTTCCCAACTGTAATGTCTGATTTATACCCACAGACCTCAGATCAGCGAGGAAAGTTCCCTAAATCACCCCTGGAGCAGCCCAGCCCTTGCAGACCCTCCTCAGGGGGGGCTTTTGGAGCTCTGTGTATTCAGCTTTAGTTTCACGTGGTGGCCTCTGGTGCTGCTGATCTCCCAGCCCGTCCCCAAAGGCTGGGACAGAGGAAACTCTCTGGGCTCAGAGGAAACAGGGCAGGGCTCCCTCCTGTTTTAGCCCTCTGCCAAGGGATGTCTGAGTTGTTTGTGATCACAGCAGGACGAACGAGGCAGGGCAATTCCTGCTGATTTATGAGCTCCTATGGGGGAGCATCTCTAATTAGAGATAAGTTGGAATTTATTTCACCTTGCTGAGGCTGCAGTTTGTGTTTTACTGCCAAAGCTTTGAAACCAGGCAGTTTTGCACATCTCCATTACCCCCCCAGGGGTCTCCAGGCTGTGTTTGCTCCATCTCCACCTCCACCAGCAGCAGCTGAATCATCCCAAGCACAGGACCAAGCCTCCCCCGACAGATGTCCCCTCTCTCTCTTCTCCCATGGAGCCATCCCCAATGCTCACAGGTGAAATATTCTTTCCCTGCTGTGATAACTTGACTCAATTTGGCCCTAAACTCCTCAGCAGGATTTGCAGTTGAACCTGAAAACTCAGGAAGCTGCTGCCAGCTGCAGGATGCTGGCTTGGAAATAAACCCTCTGGGGGTGTGCAGGAGCTGTTGCCTTTCTCATCAGCACTGATGCTTGTCACATGCTGTTGATTTGGAAATGGGTATCCAAAGAGGAAAATCAAGTTTGAATCAGATCTGGTTTTCAGTCGTATCATTGTTTTGCCCCCTGTTGTTACAAAAACTGCCTGAAAGTGATTTCTGTGAAACAGAAGCTGTTAGAGAAATGGAATCTACTTTTCAGGGGGTTTTTATTTGTGGGAGCCCATGAGGGAAGGATGTTCTCTGCTTTGTGCTCTCTGAAATCCCCTTTCCAACCCATGGCCGTTTTCCAGGAAGGAATTGCCCTTGAATCTGTAATTTAGCTGTGGATGTTATCTGCAGTTGGCCAAAATGATATTGAGATGTCCAGGGGGCTGAGGGACCAATTTCAGACAAGAAATGAGGCCCCAGGGGAGTGGAGGATGATGAGTCTGAAGGGAGGTGTCCTCTGAGGATGCTGAGCAGGGGTGAAGCATCACTGTGCTGCCCCAGGAGGTTAAAAGAAAGGGGAAAGGTCTCCTTGTTCTCTTCCTCCTCCTCCTGCAGATGTCCCCAGGCAGGTGAAATGTCTGATTTTCTGGGTGGAATTGAGCCTGAACTGTTCCACTGTGTCCTCAGTGCCTGAAACACAGGGTTGGAGGTTGGCTGCTTTCCACCTCTGACCAGGGGAGCAGCCTCCACCTTGCCTTTTGTAGCTTTTCCATTGGATTATTCATGAGGGATGATCCTTGGGGGTCCCTTCCTGCTCAGGATATTCTGATTCAATTACAGAAACCCTTGACTTTCTTCCTTGTTACCATGAGCATCCTCTGAAGTGAAGGGAATCACGCTGTTGTTTCTAAAATCCGTTCCCCACACACGCTTTATTAAAAGAATTCATTTTATAGAAGGGGTTTTTCCTTCAAAAATAATTGTTAAGCATGAATTAGCAGCCAGGACCCAGCACTGTACCGTGCAAAGAGTGGCAGGAAATCCAATAATAACGTGGTTGCAATGAGAATACTTTGGGGCCTTGACCTACCATCCCAAAATAATTTCACTCTGGTGGTAGAAAGAGAAAATGACTCCCAACATCCTACTGAAAAGGGTTTTTTTTTTTCAGTATTCCCATTGCTGGAATGTTTGCTGTTATATCTTTTACAGGAGTAAATCCCATAATTTTCACTGTTAGTTGCTAAGGAACACATTGTAATGTCTGCTCAAAGTCTTTACTGGTGAACCCTCATTGCCCTCAAGTGCATTCATTTTATCTTCTGGAGACTAAATTGTCAAGGAAGTCACTCTTTCAAGAACAATTAATAATGAAAGCATTTGGGGGGGAGGTTTTACTGAAATCCAAACAAACCAACCCACAATCCCAGGGATTGATCCGTGCATGCAGCACACAAATGCAGGAATTTCCACAGGGATCACTAAAATCTGGGGGTTGATAAGAGATGATGTGTTTTAAACCTTCTGGAAATGCAGGAGTCAGAGGGTTTGGGCTGGGAATAAATGCAGGAGCCAGAGGTTTGGGCAGGTTTTTTTGGGAGGCAGCTGGGATGGTCGGTGTGCCTGGCTCTGCTCCTCCTCTTCGGGAGGTTTATTTCTCCAAGGTTTTACTTGTGAGGAGCAGAAACCCAACCCTGCACGTTTTCCTGGCTCCTTCCTCACTCTGGAGTTTTCCTGTGGAGGAAAAGATCCCTGTGGAGTACAGGGGGTGGGAATTTTCAGAGTTGTGGGTGGGATCTGCTCTCCTGTGCTCAGATAAGGCAGGGCCCGTGCCTGCCCTCATTCCCTGCATCCCTGTGCTCCGAGACCCCTTTGTACCCCAATATTGAAATATCCCCCTCAGCTCTTTCTCACCCAGATACCCCTTCTGTTTTTTCAGAACCTGGGCCCCAGATCCCCAGCTTTCCCCACAGATTCATTCCCTTTTTCCTGGTATTTCCATCAGCACTCTGCCTCCCACACACGGTCACAATTCAGGGATAACACTCCCAGCCAGCCACTGCAGCTTGCTTAGACCAAGGCTCACAAATCTGCTTTAAATCATTACATTTTCTTCCTTTTTCTTACATCTTCTGAAAGTGATTTCCTTCCCATGACCCCATTTTCCCTCACCCCCAGAATCTCACTCTCTTTCTCGCTGAAGCCTCTGTGCATCCAGGCAATCTGAAGGGGTTTTGTTGTGACCTGAACTCTGCAAATAAACATCATTTTGGAGCTGGGCTGTCCAGTTCTGCCCCTGCAGAGACTCCTCTGTCCCACTGGGCTGTGCCATCCCTGTTTTCCTGAAGCTGTCAGGTTGTGAGAGCAGGGCACAGCCTAGCTGCTGTGTCCTCAGTTCCTCAGAAACACAAACCTTTAAATTGTGTGATTTCCTGCCAAGTGTCAAATCCCCGATTCCTCCTCCAGTGCCTTTTCCAGGAAAAATGCCATTTATATCAATCACAGCCCCTCCACCTGCCTGTCCCCCCAGGACTGGGGCTGCTGTGATCTGAACTCAGGAATGAGCACATTTATTTGCATTTTTCCATCTGTTCCCACATCCCAGCGTTTCTCTTTGCTGAAATCCTGGCTGAGCCATGCACAGGGCAGCCACCAGTGTTAGAGATGAGCTCCCAACCTCTGCTCCTTCCCCTCAGTCTCTGAAGGGTGGAAAACTAGGCTAAGCCTCCTGTAAGCTCCTCTTTTTTTCCCTTTCTTTTCCCTTTTTTTTTTTTAAAAATATTTTCCCTTTTTTGATGAATAGGACCAAGAGGGAGTTTGCAGCAGAGGATGGATCTATAACCTACTTTACTTTCATCTGGGATAGAAGGGCCCTTAAGTCAGAGCAGAAATGGAGAGGTTTTACCTGCTTTTTTCCACCCCCCCAGGGTTATAAATAAGCTGAATAAATTATTACTTAAAGCAGTGGCACGTAGAAATTATCTGTCCTAAAGCTGGGAATCTCCTAAGCCTGCAGTGTTCTTTGGAAGTTATTCTGGTTCCTGTCTGGGCAGGGAGTGTTGCATGGGGAGGTGTTGGAGGATCACAGGTCGCTCACAACACCACAGTTCTGCTTTAGAAAATCAGGGACAAGGCACAGGCTTGATATTTTTCCCCATCTCTTTTCATATTTATTCATTTTGTGAAATTCACCTTCAAAATGTGAGAAAAAAATATATATTCAAAATGAAGATACTTAATTTTTGTTATATCTAGGGGCTTTATTCTGAAAAACTAAATGATGATGTAGGTTTGTTTTTTTTTAAAATGAACCCCCAAACATCTTGTAAAAACCGATTTTAGAGTAGTAAAAGAGCAGAGATGAAGGGTGATGTTTTTGTGGCATATTCTAATCAGTTTTCATGGTTTGTGTGGCCAGTGGCTGGAGAACAGGACAAGAAATCAGAGGTTGTGTTATTTGCTCTGTTATCAGGAAACTTCTTGTGGCACCTCCCTTTTTGCCTCTAAACCTCCTGATCTGCAAAAGAAATAATGCTCTTGAGCTAGCTGAAGAAATAATTCCATTCCTTAGATGATCCTTAGGGGTTCTAGATCAATGCAAATCAGTGTTTTCTCTAAATGTGTGGAAATAGCAGTTCCAGGCCCAAGCACAGACTTGGCAAGGCCAGAGGTGGATTCTGCAGGAAAATCTCTGTTTCTCTTGCTGGGATGCAAGGGCAGTCCAGAACAACTTTATCAGTGGCAGCTTTATTTTGTATTTTCTCTCCCATTTCCCTCTGGAAAGCAAAGCCAGGAGTCAGCATTGGCATGTGGAGGATGGAGGAGCTTTAAATGTGTCTGTGGAAAGCTGTCCTGTGCTGGTTTCCCCGTCTGCAGCAGACATGACTGGCACTTCATGATTCATTAGGCCTGAGAGAGGAGCAGGATGGGGAAATATCAGCACTGTGAAATGCTGCTGAGCACCAAAATGTGCATTTCCACAGGGAGGCTGAAGCACCAGACACCCCTGAGGGCCAGGATCTCTGAGGGGTGAGTTTGGGTTGGGTTTTTACCAAGTAAAGGGAATTTTTCCTTTGAAATTTCCTGCTGACTGAGCTTGAACCCCATTATCCAGGAAATCCCTGCCCCTGGATCCCTGGCAGTGCCCAAGGCCAGGCTGGACATTGGGGCTGGAGCTCCTGGGACAGTGGGAGGTGTCCCTGCCATGGGGCTGGATGGGCTTTAATGAATTCTGTGATGATTCAGTGATGGATTTTATTAATTTTATTATTTTATTAATGTTATTATTTTATTAATTTTACATTATTTGAGGTGTGAGTTTGCATTCCTGTCACTGGCCAGGGTGGGAAGGTGCAGAAGAGCCCGTGGGGCACCTGCAATGCTCAGACACCCCCTAAAAGAGGGGTACAGCACCTCCTGTGCCTCTGGGAGCTCTGCTCTCTGCCCACTGCAAATTCCTCTCTGCAAGAAAGTGCAAACAGAGCTTTTTTTTGGTTTTTTTTGGTCTAGGAAAAGATGAAAAACTTCTGAAAGTGAAATAACCCCATTTGAGTCAACCCAAGGGGAAATGTCTGCCCAGATTTTCTAGATTAAAGTAATAAAATTTTCAGAGTCCTCAGCATTTTGTCTCAAGCAGAGGAGCTGCTTCAAAATAAATGTTTGAAATATTTCCTGTCGCAAGAAGGCAAACAGGCAGTTTTTATGAAGGGGAACATGAAGACAAAGAGGATTTTTTTTTTTTCCCCCATAATATCATAGAGAAGAGTGGTTGATTTTGGAAAAGAAAAATGGGTGCCTTGCAGGAGTTTCGAAGAGCTCCTGTTTCCCTATTTGATCAGAGGTGTGAAGGAAGGCAGGAGAGCCCTGGGGCTGCCTTGCAGCCTGTTTGGAAACAAGGATCAAACCCCAGTCAGGTGGAATTTCAGCCATGAGGGCTCAGAAATCAGGCTGGCTTTAACAGATGGTGGTCAGAAAGGCTTGGGAAAATCCAGTCTCAACACAAGAGCCCAGCTAGAGATGTCCTAGATGACAGAGAGACCAGAGATGGGAGTGGTGAAGTTGCCCAGGCAGTGCCTTGTTAATGCCCACAGCAATAAAGTCCAAGGAAAAATATTTTCCAACAGGGATGGGGTGGGGGAATTTACCTCTAAAACTTCTTTTTCCTTTATCTCCCTGGCAAAGTAGAAATCCCAGAGAAATTTCTGCTCTAAAGGTCAAATTAGAAAGCTTTCATCCCCAGACTTGTAAACTATTTCTGAAATCAGTGACTCTCGAAATTATTCATTAGAACACCAGCTCTTAAACTAAAATTCTATTAAACTCTGTATCAAAGGGGTTTTATTCCAACCCACACAGCTCTCTGGGTAGTCCTGCCACAGCAGCAAGGACACAGCCTGAAGAACTTCATCTCTGGGTATTGGTGAGAAACCCCAGGAAATGAGGTGCAGTTTTATAGAGACTGTTTGGGGATGGTGGGGCCATAAATACCAGCAGGCAAATCTTGTCTGTGCCAGTTAAGAGCTTCCAGCCTTCTTTCCTGTGAGTTCTTCCAACCAGTGCCCTCTCACATCCAAAATGGATCGAGGTGCACTGGGATCCCCTCTCCAAGACTGTTTTTTTTTATATATATATTTATATTTTTAATTTTTTATCTGTATTTTTTAATTCCCACAGTTTGTAGCCAACAGCCAGTGGGGTGGGATTAGGATGTCAATGCCTCCCCGTCCCCCTGACTGTGAGTTTTGCTCAGGACATGAACCTGGGGTCTGCTGAATGAGGAGAGCTGTGCAAACATGATGGGAATCATTTGGGAGAGGGCACACAAATATCCCTGAGCAGGGGCTTCTTTGCTCAGTCTGAACCAGGAGGATTTGACCAATCCCTCCATCAGTTTTTTGTTGGAGATGTCATTGCCAGCCTAATCAGGTTCCCGTGGGATGAGTGGTGTGCTCTTTAATAAGAGGAATAATCTCATTGTCTTCGGTTCAAGGACTGGATATGACCTCAAACATCACCCTGAATTTTAGATTGCTGGGATTATTTAAAAATTATAGAAGGGGTTTGAGAAGGCAAAGCCCATTATGATCTGTAAATCTCTTTAAGTCATGCTTAAAAACTGGCTTTGGTTGTCTTGGCTTACCCAAGGGGACTGGGCATTTCACATATAAAAAAGGTAATTACACCTTCCCTATGTCATTATTTCCTATTGTGTGAGTGCTTTAAAGTTGATTTAATTTTAGTAAAGGTGGTGTTTTGTCCACTCCAGGATACCCAGAATTTCTGGTGAATGTGTGTCAGCTTTATCAGTTCCTAAATTATCAGATTCATTTTTAACCATTCTATTTTCCTGTGCTCAAAGTACAACCAAGCCTCAAGGGTGAGATACCAACCACAAACCCCCATGAAATACAAAGAGCCTGAAAGAACTCCTCAAGTGCTGATCCAAGGATTTGTTGCTCATCTAAGTGAAGGAGGAGTGTCCTAACCCAACACTTATTTTTGGAACAGCTGGAATGGCATTAGAGTGGTGCTAATTCCCAGTAATTCCCAGTAATTCCCAGTTGGATGCACAGATGTCTGCATTCCCTCTCCCCAGGTTCATGGATATCTCATTTTTTGGGAATAACGATCCCTAGGGATGCAGGTCCTGTGCTTTGGAGCCTCCTTGCTGTTGACATCAACTCAGCTGAGTGATATCAACGATGTGTTGTCAAATTTGCTTTACAGAAGTCTCTAGAGGAAGACTTTTAAGTAAAATCCACTAACAATTTTATTTTTCTGAGCCTATTAGCCGTGTTTTTTCTTTGGCAATTAAAAGCCATTGATGTGTGGAGCAGTGATTGATGTGTGTACATTTTTGTTGGAATACAGTAAAAGCAGAAATCGTTTCATACCAGTTAAACAGGAATAATAGGTGAAAATAGCACTGACACTGCTTTTCTGATCATTAGGAAAAAAACCTTGAACTGTAATGACAAAGGGCTCACTAATGGTGAGTTTTTGACAGCGTGTCATTCAAGGCACAGCACAGCAGAGCTGCCTCCCACATGATACAGTCACAGAAATTGGCTTTCTAAAGGACATGCAGACACCTGCCACCACCAATTTGCATCATTCACTCTTCATCTCATTCTCTATAATATTTTTTGGGTGGTTTTTAATAGTTCTCGCACAGAGGGGTCTCTCCTAATTGCAGCACTGGTGTAATTACGAAGCATTTTGTGTTCTAAAAATAGGCACATATGGGAAAAAAATCAAAGCAAAGCATGGAAAGGCTCCTCAGGCAAACAAAGCCAGCAAAACAGAGCTCAGCCTTCACAAAAAATAGGGATCTCTGTCAGGTCCCCAGTGCCCTGAGACTGGCAGGCTCCTGAGGGAGGCCTTGGTGTTCCAGTCGGGTTCCCAGGGCATGCTGAGTTCAGGAATTCTGTTGTCTCCATTATTTCTGGTTTTTCCATTATTTCTGTTCTTGTTGCAGGCAGTAATGGGGATGGAGGGGGCTGTGTCCCTGCTCTGCTGGGGTAGAAGCCTCACCACTGGGACAATCAGTGGAGCTGGAAATGATGGGGGATGTAAATACAGAAATCTGAGGCCAAATTTTACACTGACCCCAGCACAGGAGCTGGTGTGACCTTGTTTGTTGGCTCATCCTTCGATGCCATCTGGGAAATGTTTCTTTAAAACTTTGTTTGCCTAGGAGTCACTCAGAAAAAGAATTATCACATTTCATAAAGCTCAGACCCAAGTAGGTCCTAGGAAAGACGAAAAGGCTGCAGTTCCTTTTGTTTTGCTTGTAATTGAATCTTCTTTGCTATAAAGACTGATTTTTGTAGGCAAAATTTGGGGAAATTTTTCATTACTCTGGACAACTTGGGTAATTGTTACTGTGCAAAGCCATATGGGTTTGATTAAAGTTTCCAAATGCCATTTACTGAGACAAACTACCCAGTCTTGAGGGGCCGTGGATCATTTCAGATTGCTTAAGCTTTTATTAAAGCCCATAACAAGTCATTCCACACAATAATACCCTGTCCAAAGTGAGGAGCTGGTGGGCTGTCAGCTGCTGCTGGCACCTCCTGGGCTTTGGAGCATTTTTTGGGGGAACAGGGATCTGTGTCAGCCCAGCATCACTCCCCAGTACCTGCCAGAGTTGTGGCACTGAGCATTAAGGCAGAGTTTTAATGGAGACTACAGAAATAAAATCTCATTATGCCAGCAAAGCCATTCAAGTCCCCATTAAGGGCTGGGTGTTGGTGTGTGCATTGCACTCCAGTGCATTTCAGAAGCAGATGTCAAGGTTCTGTGCAAATATTAGCTAATTAAACCTCTTCTGAGAGACACAGCTGAAGTACTTGTCCTTAGAGATGTGCAAACTTTGTCACCGAGAACTGAAGTGACTTTCCCAAAGTCATGCAGCTGCTTTTAAATACATCCAGCTGAAATTAAATAATACATGCAACTTTCTGCTTCTGTGCGCCTGTTCAGCTTGATTTAGAATTGATACTGTCCAGAAAGCGTTTAAGAGGCACCTTAACTCATTCATTAAATAAGGTGTGAGTAGCTGTTACAATAACCTCTCTGCATTCCTATTACACCCCCCTGTTGTATTCTCCTCTTGAAATCACTACTAATTGCTAATTACTAATCCTTCTCTGATGCTGGGGTTGCTGGAGCTCACACAATATTTTTCTGTGCTCATTGGAGTCCTTGGTTTGGTATTGTGAGAATTGTTGGCAGCACATTGATCTCTGGAATTGCCAGAGTTGATATTTCCTTCCTCAGCTTTCCCTTTTAATCTGATGGGTCTGTGGGTTCCTTTGTTGGGTTTGGGTTTTTTATGGGCAAACAAAACCAGAAATCCTCCTCTGCTACGCAGGGTTCTTAGGTTTGGGGACAAAGTGAAGTGGAACTTGCTGGTGTTGTCACCACACAGCTGAACCATCCACTCTGCAATTCAGAGATCACAAGGTGGATCCTCAGTGGAGCTCCTCACTTAATAACATCTTCATGATGTTGCTGTTCATTCCAATTTAGGTGTTGTAAAAATAAATCTGTGGCCTGCAGAAAGCACAATTGGCCTGATGGCTCTGATGAGGCATTAGCCTTTCTTATAATTATCTTAATCTCGTTATTTTGCTCAGAGCCAGATTTGAAGCGCTTGCACGAGGCTTTTCAGAGCTGACTCCCAGAGCCTGATGGTTTGCAGTGCAAGCAATAGTGATGAATGCTCTTGCTTTATTTGCTGATTTTGACCATTCTTGCAGCATTTCCTAGATGTTCATCCAAGCAGAGTCTGCTTTTCCTGGTAGCAATCCTTTTCTTGTCAATATTGATGTAAAAAATAGTACATTTATTCCTGCAGGCATTATTTGGGCTTTAGGCAGTTACTCCTCCTGCAGCTGTCCTCAGAGAGGATGGGATCCAGCCTTGTGTGCAGTCAAAATATATAAAAATCTGTGCACTGGCAGGTGGCCAGAGGAATGTTACAGTGGTTCCTGTAAAATAAAATAAGATTAAAAATTAAAAAAAAAGGAAAAACATGTAAATTTTATAGAATTTAGGAATGAAAAATTACATCTCTCTAATTGGTATTTTTTTTCTGTTTTCCGTTTGTCCTAAGCCAGAAAAGAAAGAGAGAAAGGTTTCTTTCCTAAAAAGGGAAATGAAGCAGTGGCAACTGTGGATTTTATTTATTTAAATTGTTTAAAGTATGTATGCAGAAAACATTTTTGAGAGAGGATAAAAATCAAGGCTCAGTTTTCCATCCTTGCAACCTTATAATGATGTTCCTACCAGTTCCTGCTGATAAATATTTATCACCTCTGTGTTTTCTCTGGTTCCCAACTGCACTGACAACAGGTTTGTAATTGCCAAACCAAGGCTCAGCTACACTGGAAACAAGGGGGAAAAAAAGAGAATTGCAATGCAGGAAATTGTTAAAGATCAGAGGCTGCCAGAGTGATTCCATGTCTTGGTGCTCCCACAAAGCAGCTGCTGGTGACAGTCCTGGTGCCACTGCTCAGCTCAGTCACCTCCTCACTCATTGCAAGTCTCGTGAGCTCAGCGTGCAAGGGGAGCAGAGGGAGTTGTGTTTTTGCAGTGCATGGGCCCTGAGGAGAGGAAAAAGAGAGAGCTGGAAGGAGGAATTTAATTTAATTAAAGCACTCTGTGGCTTAACGTGCAGCTGGTGCAAGAGGCTGCTGGTGGGGAGGGAAGGGTCTCCACACGTGGGCCAGGAGGGCAGCAGCAGCTGCCAGCTGTCCAGCTTGGGATGGAATTGCTTATTTAAGGCAGTAATTCTTCCTAAATTCATACACCAATCCTCCCCAGCATTGCTGAGGTTTTCTGCAGATATGTCTGCTTCTGTGGGTAAATCAGCACCTTCTCCCCCTTTCCAGCCTGAAGAGGGCATTTCCTGATCCTTTTGTTGATGCTCCTCAGCCTCCTGCTGCCCCACGTCCCACCCAGACCCCACCAGCCCACCCTCCAAGCTGATATTTGCTTTATTTCATCATTTTCCTTGTGTGCTTCTCATGATCACCCTCTAACCGAGTTCCTTCTCTCCTGGCAGACCTTGAGAACTTCAAGACCAGGACGAGGAGCACGGTGTCCGTCCGCCAGGGCCAGGGCATGGTGCTGCTCTGTGGGCCCCCACCCCACTCTGGAGGTAAAGAGCTTTCCTTCTCTTGAATTCAGAACTGTGGGGTTTCCGTTCTCAGGGAAGAGAATGCTCGGGATTTTCGGGAAGGTTGAAGCAGTCACCTGTGAGGAGAGGGCTGTGGCAGGGCCACCCTGGCTGGGTTGTGCTGGGTGGTCCTGGTGACTGGGAAGCTCCAGCTGGGGGATAAATGCAGAGAAATCCACTTTATTGATCAAAGTATGAACTTCAGAGATGAACTAATGGAAACTAAAGCAATATGTTCATATCCTGAAGATGTGACCCAGATCTTCTTGTGTCTGTTTTGTGACCTGGGTGTGTCTCCTGCTAAAAATCTGAATCTTGCTGACAGAGCCACTTTTGTGCATCATCTTTTCATTATTTTCTCTTTCTCAAACACTACTGGCACTATTTTTTGGAACTCAGGATGTGTCCAGATCTCACAGGGCGCTGTTTGCTTCAAAGAGGGTGGTATGAATGTTTGGCAAACACCAAACAATTCTTTCAGTTCAACACAAACTTATTTTATTGTGGCTCCCTGAGGGTGTGCATTGCACTGTTCAGTTTAGGATGGTTGGGGAGGGAGCGGCTCAGTTGGAATTCCCGCTGGATGCCCTTGGTGATCCCAACAAGCTCCATGTGTGTGTCCCTCCCCAGCAGGCCCCACACCAGCTGCTGCAGCTGGCTCCCTCGCTCTGGCAGAGCCATGGAACATCTCCCACAGATCTGTGTCCCTGTTAAAGGAATTCACTGCTTTGAGCTCTGTCCGGCCCCACTGGCTGAATGGAAGCTGCTCGGTGGAGCGTGTGCTGTTAGGCTGGGCTTATCGCTCAGAGAGGAGGGGACAGAGGCTGGAGCAGCTCCTGGGCTCTGTCTGACCAGCTGGCACGGCTGCCCACGGGCTCTGTCCCCCTGGGACCCTTCCCAGCCATGCTCCTGGGATGGAGCTGGCCAGCGGTGCTGCTTCCCGTCCCTCCAAGGCAGGGGGCTCAGAGGGATTGCAGGAATTGCTCACCTTTGTCTCCTCAGCAAAGCCCCGCTCTGCAGTGGCTGAGTTCCCTGCTTTGCCCTAGGAAATCCTGGCAGGGTGAGCAGGAGAAGGGAGTGGTTGTTCAGGAGAAGGTTTATTTACTGGTGATACAAAAAAACTACATTTCCAGAAGGTGCTGGTGTTATTTCCAGCTTTGGTTCAGTAAGAGGGATGGAGCCTCCTGTGCTGACCGGGAGGTGAGAACGTTTCTGGTAATAGCTTCTCTCAATCATTTGGGTGAGAGATGACTTCCCCCATGACCACCAGCCATGACCTGCTCTACTGCAGCCAGAAAATTATCCTAATTGTAGCCAGAGCCACAATTAGTGAAAGTGACACTCTCAGATCTCTGTAACCGAGCTGGGCTGGTGTTACTGGGCTTGTTGATTCTGGCTTGCACAGAAAGTGTTTACAGGAGACTCAGAACAGGTTAATTCAGAGCCCTTCTTCTGCAGCAGTTCATCTGCTCTGTGGCAGCATTTTCTTCTCCTTTTCCTCCCTCCCAAGGCTGGAAATAAGATGAGTTTTAAAAGTCACAACTGCAAATGAATGCTTTTTGGTGATGATCACGTTTCCATCAGCCAACTGTTGCTCGAAGCCCCTGGGTCTGTAGCATCACTGCACAGCCCCAGGGCCTTCTCCTGCTCAGCTCTGGGAGTTCAGGAGGAATTTCAGTGTCAGGGGGAGCTGCTGCTCACCGGGAGGCGCCGTGGGCAGCCCCATCCCCAGGGTGGTGTTGGCACAGCTGGGATCAGCTCCTCCAGCCCCCCAGAGCAACGCTGAGAGTGTTTAACCCTGAGGTGCAACAGGAAAAAACCTCCAGCTTGGAAGTGAAAGATAATCCAGCTCATTGGAAACACAAATGGAGTTAAGAGGAGAAAACGCAAATTACTTATTTCAGAGTCTGATTAGGGCAGTGAACCCAGCTTCATCATCCTTGCAAAAAGCTCTTGATGGCATTAATGACCAGTGCTGAAATGCAGGGCTAACTGTGGGAAAATTACACTTCCATATTCCTTATTTATTTTGTCTCTTTAGTTACATATGTGCGTTGAAAATGAAATCTGAAAAAAAAAAAAAAATTAAAATAGCCAAACTATTCAATCTGAGAATTGCCATTGCTTTGCTGATGAGGGTATTCACTGGAATAGTAGAAGCCTGGAAAAAAACATCCTGGCCAGGTGCTGAGATTTGGGAAAAGAAAAATAGTAAATGAGAAGGGAATTATTTCCTGTCAGCCATTGTGTCACTGGTTCTCTTGGGCTTAAAAATTGTGACTTTATTAAAAAGACGCTGATGAGCGCTCAGACCATTAACCTTTCAGCTGTGGCTCACTCTGGTGCTTTGCCACTTGGAAATATCCATTTTTGAGGAGCTGTCAGCTGAAAGTGAAGTTATGCTGGCCTACATACATTAGTTGTTGAGGCTTTCATTTTATTTTTTTCTTGTTAATGATGCCCAATAAAGAGCTTCCTACTGTTGAAACGTTACAGGAAATTCATCCCGAAAATGAGTCCAAATGATGAACAAGTCCTTTCAGCATCAACAAATGGGCTGTGTACAGCTCTCACAGAACAATTTGGGCATTGCCGTGCGTTGTCCCAATTTTTGGTTTGAAATGAGCTGGAAATTCAAGCACATGGATCTGAGCTTCCCCCCCAGACCCCAAATGGAAATGGAATGCGTGCTCCGTGCGGCGGGGAGCCGCTGTTTGTCAGGTCACTGCCTTGTGCTGGTACATTCTGTTAAGCAGCATAATGATGTGATGGCCTCCTCTGATGAAGTGCATGCTGAGTGCTGGAGATTTGGAAAATAAATGTTCATCTGTGGCTCGGGAAGCGGCTGGGCTGGAGAGCGGAATAAATGCAAATCAAACATTTGCTTCTGTCGCGTTTTCTGCGTTACAGCAGCGGATTCCCAACCCCCCGAGGCCAGTCCTGCCGTATTGATGACCCCGTTGTCTGTTAGAAGTTCCAATTCTTTTCCTCTTTTTGTTTTTTTTTGCCTTCTCCATTTGTTCCTAATGGACTGGTAGAAACTTGCCTTTGTTGTTAGGATTTTTCTGAGATAATTACCCTGCGTGTGAAGGGTGTTCCCTCATTATTTCTGCAGCTTGTTTGATCAAAAGCCCGACAATGGTCTTGTGTCAACCCTTCTACCCTGAAACTGCACAGAAGAAATCACTGAAGAGTAAATATTGCTCTGGGACTGGCAACAGCAGGATGAGCTGATGGTGGTGTTTAAGTGGACAAGAGGAAGCAATCAAAAATCCTAAAAGCCTGTGTGTGGCTCAGATTTGGGTTTGGTTTTGGTGCAGAACAGCAGGGGCCTCATCCAGGGGCCATGAACTGGGCAGTCCCCAGTGGTGGAGACACAGAAATGGGTTTGGACATTGGAGGGGCAGCAAAGAGTTTCTGGGACTTTTTTGTTGAGACTCCTTTAGGTTCCTCAGCCTGTCTTAGGAGGAGTTCTAGAATTTGGATACCAGAAGACAAATCTCTCCTGCTTTGTGTTTTCAGAGCCCTGTGAGATAACCCATTGAACCACAGAACCACCCAGTGCCCCCCTGCCATGGCAGGGACACCTCCCACTGTCCCAGGAGCTCCAGCCCCAATGTCCAGCCTGGCCTTGGGCACTGCCAGGGATCCAGGGGCAGCCCCAGCTGCTCTGGGAATTCTGTGCCAGGGGTTCCCCACCCTGCCATGGAACAATCCCTGCCCAAAATCCCATCCAGCCCTGTCCTTGGGCAGTCCTCAGGGTGAACTGAGCAGAGCAGAGGGGAAGAATCCCCTTCTTTGGCCATCTGGCGCATTTTGAGCCAAAACAGGAAAAATATCACCAAAACAGGTTTTGTTTTTTCATTCTGTTGCATCTTTTTAAGCCATTTAGAAACCATAAACCGTTTCAAAGTGTAAAATAGTCTTCAAGTTAAGCTCCTAGTGGGAATGTTTAACTTCTGAGGAGCTTTGCAGGGGGAAACACCTTTCCTTGTTTGCTTTTTTCAGTGGTGTTAATCAAATTTGGCAAGATACATTTCTTGTTGAGATGGATTTAACTAAAACAAACAAGCAAAAAGCTCCAAAATCCAAAGCAAACACTTGCTTGTGTTTCTCAGGGCTCTGAATCTGAGTTGTGTTCTAAAGGAGATATGCCTGGGAAGTATTTGGAGGTCACTGTCCTTTTAACTTGATCTCTAAATTTTAAGATAAAATATTCTTTTGTGCCAAATAGTTCTTTTCATTTAACTTTGTGGGAGCTGAGTCATTTAGCTGCCTCTTTTATTAGATTTATGTGATAGTCAGGGCAAGGTTAGTTAATATTTTAACAACTACAGTTTTCACATTTCTTCTAGCATCCCTGGCATTTCACTGGGAGTCCAGAGGCTAAAAAAATACAGTCCAGAAAAGGATTTTCTACTTGACAGGCTGGTAGCACACCCTTCCTCATGCAGAGCAAACGGGTCTGGAAATCCTTCCCCTCCCTTCTCTGGGAAGATAAATGAACTTGTCTTTAGGATTGCTCTCCCCCCTCTTCCTGTGAGTTTCTCGTGGTTCATCTTTAGAAAGATCTATAACCATGTTCTCATGACATTTGCCTTCCAGCCCTCGTGGGAACAGCCTGTGGAGATGGAGCTCTGCAAGTGCTGTGAGAGATGCTGAGTGTACACACAGGGCTGTGGAAATGATCTCTCAATTACTTGGTGATTTGAATTCCGTGTTCTCCTTGCATTCCCTGCCGGTGTGTCCTGCTCTGGGTCTGCTCTGTGCTTCCCTCATTCCACCACTCACCTCAGCTGGAGCACATCTATTCTCACTCCTGATCCACCTCAGGAACCTGGGCAAGATATAAAAAAACCTTATTTATAATAATAAAATTGAAAAAACTGATGGCTTGTTTAAATAGCAGAGTGCTCATCTGGGCAGGTGGGAACCCGCTGGTGTTCCTAGAGGATTTGTCTTCTCCTGCCACTTGCTGAGGGCCTCAGAGTTCCTGCTGACCCCAGAACTGAATCTCCTCACTAATTTCTCTCTCTGAACCTCAGCTCCTCATTCCCTTTGTCCCTCTGCTCCTTTCTGACCTTCCTGGGCACCTGGGAGCTGTGTCCCCTTGAGTGAGCAAAGGCAGCATTCCAAGGAAAATCAGTTTTCTGTCTCTGCAGTGCCCACTTTCTCAGTGCACCTGGAAAATCCCATCTTCCCGAAGAGGAGATTCATTAAAGCTCAGTTGTTCCCATGATTCTTTCCTATCTGATGCCATCACTCCTGATGGAAGCACAGCCACGGATGGAAACACACCCGTGTCTGTGAGCTGAGATGTTGACAGAGAATTATTCCCACATCTTTTCACAGACTGGATGAATTCAGGTTTTCTCATTCTTTCCTGCCTTTTTTTCCCTGCCGGTATCCAGGAGAACTTTTAGTTCTGTTGTGCAGTTTAATCAAGTAGAACTAACGAAATTTTAGCATTTGACAGAGGAGATGGCAATTCTGATTCCATCTCAATCTCAGCCTTTCATGCTGCACGGGTGGTAGTGAAGTGTGGACACCCGAGGTGTTTGCAGAAAGCACTTTACTGATTACAGAGCTGCTAAAACCACTCCTGGGCACAGAAATCATTAGTGGCTGCTCACTTGTCCGCTCACTTTTTCTCTCCTTTCACTGTTTGTTTTTTTTTAAAGGGTTGATGGACACTTCACGGGCTGGGAGCAGTGAGGATGGTTTGGTTTTCAGGGTGGCTGATGGCCTCTAGTGGGGTGAATGGTTTGAGGGGTTTGTCTTGTAAATAATCCATCCCACAAATGATGTCCTGTGCTCCCTCCTGTTTGTGCAGGCAGTGCAAGGAGGAAGGGGAGCAAAAATCAGAGCAGTGCAGGAGGAAAAAGGCAATTGTCAGACATTTTTATACCATGATCAGTGAATGGAGCATAGCAGAAATCCTGGAGCCTTTAACGTCCTCACTCCACTACAGTAATCTGAATATCCAGCCTTTATTTTCCTGTTTCTTTCAGTGTGGGATGCCCAGAGCTTTTGGGCAATGGGAGTTTTACAGAACCTGTATTCCCAGTTCCCCCTTGCCAGGCAGGTTGAGGGCAAAAAACTCTGAAGGGGGTTTTTCCAAAAGGGCTGAGCTACCCCTGTTACCCCTTATTAAGGGATTGAGAGTTTCTCCTTGTTTTAATGTCTTTGGAAGCCTTTGCTGCTTGGTCAGGTTTGGTTCCAATTAGTGAGAAGCTAATTTAGAGAGGAGCCTTGCACACATGGGTGGGCACCGTGGCTGTAAAAGTTCCATTTCTCCAGGAAACCAAGCAAAAAATCTGCTAAGCTGGTTGGGAGTTGGTTCAGCTATTTGTCAGAACGCTGCAGGGTTGCTGAGCAGCCTGTCACGGATCACTCCCAAGGCTGGAGGGAAAATATGAGCAGGTGAACTCTCCCTCGGGGTTGGGAAAAGCAAAGGAAAAAGAAACAGGGAATTGTTTTTCCATTTGGGAGGGTCAGTGATGGATTTGACGTGTTTGACTGTGGTGTTGGGCTGGTGTTGGCAGAGCTGGAGCATCAGGAGGAGTACCAACCCTCCCTGGCTTGTGGGGCAGTGTTAAACCTGCTTTTCCACGGATAATTCTCCTTGGAGGGTTCAGGGAAGGACAGAGGGGAGGCTCAGTTCCCAAACAAACAGGAAAATGTCCCAGAGAGGTGGTGTTCCCACGAGCTGGGGCTCCACAGCTCACAGCTGACTTTCCTGGAATGGGAATGTGTGACATTCCAGCAGGAATTCCCAGGAATTCCCAGGAGGTGGGTGCAGATGTGTGGGAGATGGAGGGGACCACGAGGAGCACAAAGGATGAGGCATCAAAAGCACCTGAATCTGTCACCAGGTTTTCCTCATGCCACTCCCATGCCCCCAGGCAGCAGGAAAATTCCCACGTCCTAAAAGTGTTTTCCAGAGCTCAAAAAGCCTCTGAGTGAGTGATTGATCTCAGACCAAGATCCAGAAAACAACTTCCCAAAGCTCCCAGCTCCTGCAGTTTGTCTCCTGCTCCTGAAAGCTGGATCTGAGCAGCCTGGCAGCATTTCTACCAAAAAATATCCTCAAGATTCAGCCCAAATTTCCCTCCAGGTGTCTCTTTCCATCACAGGGAGTAGGTGAGTCACACACTGGGTTTCTGTAATTCGTCTGTGTCTGGCTCCATGTGATGGGGATTATTACACTTCAGCAAAAATGGGGTTCATTAAACTTAAAATCAGGCATATGAAACTCTCATTTAAATAAAAAGTGATTGGGAATGGTAACTTCCATTGAAAGTGCATCTCCCATCATTTATTTTTTATGCTCTGCCACAGTCACCGTTTAAATTATTAAAAGCAAGAAGTAAAAAGCTTCTCAGGAGATAGAAATGGATTAGATTAAAATTAATCTGACATAATCCTTTCTCTAAAACTGCTGATTCAGTTTGTGCACAAGTTTATCAACATATTTGAGGATGAGGGATAAGGATAAATTCTCTTCTAATTTGGGAGTGCTTTGGCTTGATATTTCTGACAGCACAGGGAACACGCTGCGCTCTCTTAATTGAGAGATTTATGAAATTACAAATATTTCTTACAGCACAAATGCCAAGCTCATCATAGATTTACACTCCTTTAAGCACCTGAGGTGGTGAATCTGCCTCATTTCAGCCTGGATGAATTCTGAGGTGCACAAAGCAGGGGCGCAGTCAGGAACAGGCATCGGCCAGGGGAGGTTAGACCCGGATTTTCAGCTGGCACGTGTCACTTGTCACCTGCAGAGTCAACACCCAGAATTTCCTTTTCTGTGCCCCAGGTGGGTGGCAGGGACACGGGAGGAGCTCTGGGCTCTGTGACTGGAAGGGAAGAGGCTCAGCCTTCCACTAAAGACCTTGGAAGCAGCGGAATAATGAGGAACATGACGTTAATGGATTTTTTATTTATCAGTGACAGCTCGTGACATCTTTAAAAAGAAATCATCTGCGAGCCAGTGGTGTGGTTTATTCCCTGTTTGGTTGCAGTCAGCACTAAATGAAGATTGAAATGGGATTGAGAGGGGGTAGGGCCGGCAGGGTTTGGCTGCAGATGAGTGAAATCTGTCGTCTGACAGAACCCAGTCAATAGCATTTGTCGGGAGTTGTAACATCTTGTGATGTCTTTATGAGCTCAATTAGACATCAGAGTCCTGCTCCCAGGCTCTGCTAACCCTTTCCCACCAACTCCAGCTCTGCTGGCCCCTGCAGCACCCTCGGAAGCTGCCAGGGATGCAGAACGTGCGTGGTGACACAAACACATCCAGTTTGGGGTTCCACATCCCTGGGTGCACATTCTGCTTGGTTCAAATCAGCAGTCCTGGCTGTGGGAGCCCCCATTCCCATGGGAATGATGTTTTGTTGTTGAAAAATCAATGGGGGCATTGGTTTGGGCATTTTCTGTTAGCTCATGCACGTGAAGTGCCTAAAAATGCAATCATGATGTGTTTAAATATAATAAATGTGCAGCCACGATGGTGTTTGCAGCTGGTGGGTATCAAAGCACTTTATCTAATCACTGATTATCTAGCAAATAAATGAAGAGAAGGGATTTTTTCCACAGGCAAGTGCCCTACAGGCCATACCCCCCTCAGGCTGTTTGGGCAGATATTTCAGCCTTGGAGTTGATCATAATTTTAATTCATTGCAGTAAGAAAATTCCTCTGCAACCAAATTTTTTCTTTTTTTTTTTTTTTTAAGAGGTTTGATCTAATCTCTTACAACTACAGATCAAAGGTAGTGAAAGCTGGTATTAAAGGATTAGCTAGGTCACATTGAAATATGTTTTAAAACAAGCCCAGGGACCTTTAGCTTTTCTGAAGCAAGCACACACACACAAAAAAGGATTTTTAGGCTAACTCTCTGTGACTTTAAACAGAAAACAAACTGATGGATTAAATCTGTGAGTCATTCCTTCAGGTGATGTGTGGAGCACTTTATGTAACCCAAGCCTGGAGAACATCAGCAGTGACTGAATCTCTCCCAGCACAAATCCAGAGTAGGGTTTAAATTCAGTGTAGGCATCACTTGTGCACATGCCCATCTTCCCGTGGTTTTATTCCCTTTTGATGATTGTTTATAAGTAGTTAGCAGCTTCAGGCCAGCCTCCTTTTCATCATTTTCTCTGGCTGGTCTCTCCTGTTTCCATGTGCCACAGGGGTGTTTCATCTCTGGCTGTCAGCTGAAGATGTTTCTTTGCAGAGATGTTGATGCCACTCTCTGGACCATATCAATTCCTTTCTTTATTACCAGAATTTCCTCATTGGAATGAACTTAGAAAGAGAGTGTCACCCAGCTGGGGTGAGCCTCACTCCCAAAACTTCAGATTAAACCAGAAGGCCTTGAAAGGGGACTCAAATCCAACCCTGGGTGAGTTCACCACTTCCAGTGAGCACCAAACCTGCCTCAGGAGGTATCAGAATGATAAACACAGCTTGGGTTGGTTTTCCTTCCAGGCAAGGCTGTAAATGTCTGTAAGACAAGTTTTAAAAGCTTTTCAGACAAAACAATCGAGTTTCTCCGCACACCAGGCAGGCTGTGCTCGATGGGAGGGTGTTTGTGCCCAGCAGATGCTGTTGAAATAGTTCTGGTATTTAACTGGAGTAAATGCCCCAGTGCAGGACCTCATCTCACAACGTTTTCTATGCAGCACAGATAAAGATTTGTGTTGATTTTTCTCCTTTTGGGCTCAGATTGCCCCATGGCACAGTGCAATCATCCTCAGTGTTCACAGCCATCGACTGGGGCTGGAGGCTGCCTGCGAGAGATAAGCCAGGCCAGGCAGCAAATATTTAACTGCTTGGGAGATCCACGAGCTGGAGATGCAGGAGATACAGGCTTATTGATTAGGCTCCAGGTAATGAAGACCTCTTGCCCTTTTAATTACCCAGACCTGGGCAGTGGAGGGGCTGGGAGGCAAACACAGCACTGAAAATTGTTGTGAGAAGGAGTCCAGCCCAGAAATTGGGTAATTTGTGCATTTTTCTCCCTCTTATAAACTTCTGTCAGATTATGAGAATGAGAAACACATTCCTCTGCTGAGTAACTGTGTCCTCAGATTTGGCATAGCTGAGGGTTCATCCAAAGGTGTTTTATTAAACTTAGATTAATCTTGTTCATTATTTATCATTCTCTTGATTAAAACCTGCATTTGAGGCCCAGAGCTGTGATGTAGCCGGGCAGCAGAGCTCAGACTCAAAGGGAGAATTACCAGGTGAAACTTTTGTCCAGGCTGATTTCCTTAAATTGTTCTGCAATTATTTAAGACTGGAAGATAAAAAATTGCTCCAGAGGTGCTGGCAGGGCAATGGAACTGTCTGAGGGCCCACAAAAGAAAAAAAAGGGGCAGTGCATAATTCATGTAGCTTTAGCATTAAAATAAAACTGGGAAAGAGAAAAATGGTCAAAACTGCAGGAATTGCAGAGGAGTGGTGTGTGTGTGGAGAGGAGCCATGGAGTGTTGTGCCAGGGATTTGTCTTTTTCCCAGATAATTCCCTTTTCCCCTGTCCCCAGGACACTCTGCCAGGGTCTTGTGGCACTTGGAGCCTTCTTTCCTGCTCACACTTTGTGATTTACGGGGTGATGGGTGTTGATTGCTCAATCAAATCGCAGTGAAATCTGGAATTATGAAATCTGAATTATGAACATCCCCTACAGGCAGTTGGCAGCTGAGGTTCACAGGACACTCATCAGATAATCAGCTTTAGCGTTGCCCAAATTTGCTGTAACCTTCACTTATGAGCAGTTTGACCACCAAGGAAAGGAAGCAATCAGAGCAAAAAATAAAAAAAAAACCAAGAAGTCTGCAAATCATCCACCAAAAATCAGTTTTCTATGAGGTTTATACAACAACAATGGGCATGGCTGGGGGTTCTACAACAAAATGTTATTATAGCATTTGGATATATTAAAAAAAAAAAGATCAGGTGGGAATGTTTGGCACAGGAACACACCCAGAGCCAAGAAATTTGTCTGTGCTAAATCACCTAAAAGCAAAGTGCTGAATGCAGGGAATAAATGGCAGGGAGTAAAACAGACTGGAAAACTTCAGCACTTCCTATCCTGCAAAAGAATAAATGAATCTTGAAAAAGTTTTTTAAAAAGGCCACAATTTTACAGAAGTGCATTCTGCAAAAAAATTATTGAATTTTGAACAGAATTTAAAAACCAGCCATACTTTTACAGTAGTGCATGGTCAAGGGAAGTGCCAACCAAACGTTCAGGGCTGTGTTCACTCCATCTGGATTTAAGTTGTTTATAGCAGGGGATGAGCCTCACTTCTCCTTTTAAAATGTCTCAAAATTAATTAATGTTCCTGTCACAGTTTGGGTTGCTTGGGACAATTTAAAGGGAGGATTTGATCATTTCCTTAATTTCGTATTTTTCATCATTTCCTTCATATTTTTCATCATTTCCTTAATTTGATGTTTTTCTCTTGCCGTGTGTAATGAAACATCATTTTTGTGCATTGTGATTTACAGAAAACCTTCTGTTTTACACTGAAAATCAGTTCTGTCCAGCTTGGGAGTGACAGAGGAGGTGATAACGTAGGAATTACAGCAATCATTAAAGATTGGATTAATCTCTGTAACTTTCAGTAAAGCCTATAAAAAATAATAGTGTATTGTACCCACACTGTTCTTATTAAAAATGATAAACGACCCCCATTTTTTGGCTAATACTAATCCCAAAATTTCATCCTTCTCCTCAGCTTTATGGCTGCCATAATCTTGATATTTTAATAGCTTTTCCCATAATAGCCACAGAGACCTTTTTAAATGGCAGCCCTGACTTTATTGAAGAGACTTCAAAAAGAAAATCAGAGTTTCTTCTACTTCAAGGCAGAGGCAAAATATGTGCATGACTCAAGATGGGCAAGCAGAGAATTATTATTATTATTATTATTATTATTATTATTATTGTTATTGTTATTATTATTATTATGTTATTTTGGCAAACCACAGGCCTCAGTTAATTATTACTCAGAATTTCTGTGCAGCTTTCACTATAGAGAAGATAATGGAAATGAAGAAAAATAAGGTTCCAGCATGTCCTGGGTCTGTGCAGGGATGACCAGGCAGGTGCTCAGTGCCAATTGCACTCATGGAGTTTCTCCTTTCCTTTAAAAACAGCAAAAACAGATCCAAAATTGAGTAATATTCTATGTTTGAGAGACCTGCTTTAAAGAGGAAATGAAAAGTGTGGGAAATTAGGCAAAAATCACATGAGAAGGGTCCCAGATTAGACAGGAGAGGTTTGTGATAAATTCCTCAAGGCATTAGAGCCCAGGTGTGATCAGAAAAGCAGGGCTGCCTGTTGCTGCCCATTCCTTGTGCTCCAAGGCTCCGTGTTGGTGACTCTGGGATGGTTTCCAGCACCAGGAGCCACCTCAGGCTGTGTTTGAAGTGTCTGTTTGCACTGGAGTTACAAATTGCCAGGGAACTGAGCTGCCTGTCACTGCCAGAGCAATTAGAGAGGGACCCCTTATCAAAAGGAGCCTGTTGAGTTGGAGAAGCCATAAATACTGCAGCAGGATCTCTCAGGAAATCAAAGTTGGAGGGAATGTTTATTCCCACACCAGCAGGTGCACTGAGAGAGGCTCCAGTCCTTGCTGCTCCCTGGGCTCCATATTCCATCATCCCACGGTGTTTGGGAGAGGGAGAGAGAAGGATTTAACCAGTTTTAAATGTTCTAGTGTGATAATGGCCTGCTGCTAACGTCCAGCTCTGTGGCATTTGTGCAGCTGGAGCTCCCTGGCGTTGATTGAATGCAGAATCTTTATTGTGCTCCTCAGTTTTATGCAGCCAAACAGAGTTTGAAGGTGGCTTTGGGGGAGGTTTTGATGTTTTCCCCTCTAGAAATGGGTCTCCTTTAGTACCCCCTGAGCTGGGATCCTCATTTGGAGCTGGAGGGATCTCAGCTCATCCATTTGTTTCTGTCTTTGATCAGGCACCTCTTGCACAGCCTCCTGTGCCCTGCTCACCCAGCTCACCTCAGCTCCAGTGGCAGAATTATCCCAGACTTTTTAACGGAGGCAGAGCCTGGGAAAAGCTGCTCCAACCTTTACAGGGCTGGAAAGTGTTGAAAATGGCAGCACAAGGGCTCTCGATGGCTCTCAGCAGCAAAGAGATGAGAACTCCTTAAGCCAAAGGGATCATTAGCCACAAGCACAGAACCACAGACTACAATGAAAATATTTAACCTGGAAATGAGAGGGGTTTCAGCAATTAAAGCGATATTGGCTGGCAGAGAAAAGCAGGAGCCTTTTCTGGGGTGTAACCTATGAGACCTCCTGGGGGAGGATGGGAGGGACAGGGATTGATCCAGAAATTCCACTGTTGTTCTGTGGTCATTTCACCATTTCCAGTCAGAGCAGAATTGCAGAGCTCAGGGGGGCTCTGATGGAAACCTTGTGTGTGAAGTCACTCAGTTCCAACACCTCTGTGCATGCCAGGACAGGGATATTTACCCAGTGCTGGCTGCTTCTGGAGGGGAAAGATAATTGTTCACTGAGAATAAATTAAAAAAAAAACAACCAAAAAACCCCAACAAACTTAACTACTTGCAGGAAATAATAAGCTGGCTGAGAAGTGGTGCCTTGTTTGCTCTGAATATCCTCTCGACATCAGCATGAGGTTCCTTCTAATGAGATGCACATATGTAAATATGATGATTATGTATTCCCTCATAAACGGAATTATCATACCTTCCTAAAAGTCTGAGCAGGCATTTTTTGAGTCCTGTTGTTAGAAATAAACAAATAAAAAGGCCAAGAGTCTCCACTCAGCCCCTTCTGGCTGGGAGCAGTGGGATGTGAGGGCAGAATGTATTTTCCAAAGTGCCTAATGGTAGTTGAGGTCAATTACAGCCACGACTCATTAGAGTATTAAAATAAGAATATGATTTTTAGTGTAATTAGCGTTCCCTTAGTCTTGTATCCACTTCAGGCTCTCTGAGTGTGTTTGGGCGCTCGGCTCAGGCTGATATAACAGGGTTAGACTGCATTAACCTCACTCACAGCCTCTGCAACATCTCTCACTTCTTCTTTATGGCTCAAATAACTTCCAAACACACCTTATAAAACACAGAGCCCTGTCTAATTAGTCACAGAGAAGATTACAGCTGCTTAATTTAGTGTTCAGCTTTCTGCTGATTCAGAAATTCCCGAGGAATAAAGCATCCAGTGGGTGATAACTCGACTCAGGCAGATCCTCCTCACAACTGGCTTTAAGGGGGAAGAAGAATTAATTAGGAAGGATGAAAGCAAAGCCATGGGCAGGCAGGAATGTTCATGACAAAAAGGTGAGATTCCTGTGAAATGCATTTTATTCTGGATGAAGCTGAAGGAGTAGCAGGAATATCAGATCCATGTGAGGGCTCGGAGGTGTCACAGCTGGAAATCTGCATTTGTAGTGATGCCTTTTTCTCTGGTCCTAAAAATACGAGCCAAGCACAGTTTGGGTGATAAAAGGGGCACCTTGGTGTGAGGATCCTCAAGTGCATGAATTCTTCAGGTGGAAAAAGCTGAGGATGCACCCTGATTTATGTACAATTTTTATTAATTCTGAAAATTAGCATATCTGACAAGAATGCCCCAATTAAGAACCTTCCTGGTGAATTAATTCCACCAGTTCTGGTGCCTTCTAAATTCTCCCCCTCAGACAAGATCCAGCTTACAAAAATATGTCCCAAAAAGCAGTTTTCAGCCTTGGTTTCTAAGGAGAACCAAGACAGCACAAGGATCCTGGAATTTGTTTTGTCTTTCTGCCTAAAAAAATAAAATGAAAAGCTACAAATATATGTGTAAAGAATACAGAGAATATAGAAAATAAAAATAGTTAGAAACCAAAATGGTGTCAGAGAATGTATGAAAGAAAAAAAGGTCAAAACCAAAATAGTGTGAGAGTATATATGAAAAAAAAAAAAAAGGTAAAACCCAAAACACCATCAGAGAATATATAAAAGAAAAAAAGGTAAAAAACCAAAATGGTGTGAGAGAATATCTAAAATAAAAAAGGTGAAAACCAAAATGGTGTCAGAGAATATATAAAATTAAAAAAGGTAAGAAACAAAATGGTGTGAGAGAATATCTAAAAGAAAAAAAGATTAAAAACAAACAGCATTAGAGAATATATGAAGGAATAAAAGAGGTGAAAACCAAAACAGCATAAGAAAAAAAGATAAAAAAAGATAGAAATCAAAACGTTATGAGAGAATATAGAAAATTAAAAAAGGTAAAAGCCAAAATGGTGTGAGAGAATATCTAAAAGAAAAAAAGGTCAAAACCAAAACAGTGTGAGAGAATATATAAAATTAAAAAAGGTAATTGGTGTGAAAGAATATATAAAAGAATAAAAGGTGAAAACCAAAATGGTGTCAGAGAATATAGAAAAGGAAAAAAGATAAAAACAAACAGCATTAGAGAATCTATGAAAGAATATAAGCGGTGAAAACCAAAACAGCATCAGAAAAAAAAAAAAGATAAAAAAAATATAAAAGCCAAAACGTTATGAGAGAATATATAAAATTAAAAATGGTAAAAACCAAAATGGTGTGAGAGAATATCTAAAAGAAAAAAAGGTGAAAACCAAAACGATGTCAGAGAATATAGAAAATTAAAAAAGGTAAAAACCAAAACGGTGTCAGAGAATATATAAATCTAAAAAAGGTAAAAGCCAAAATGGTGTGAGAGAATACATAAATTTTTAAAAAGGTAAGAACCAAATTGGTGTGAGGGAATATCTAGAGCAGCGAGAGGTGAGCAGGGCAGCGGCAGGCGCGGGGCTCTCTCCGCGGGCCGGGATCTCTCCGGTGTCCCGCTCACGGCGGGTCCCGTGTGTTTCAGAGCTGACCTACGCCTGGATCTTTAACGAGTACCCCACCTTCGTGCACCAGGACAACCGGCGCTTCGTGTCGCAGGAAACCGGCAACCTGTACATCGCCAAGGTGGAGACCTCGGACGTGGGCAACTACACCTGCGTGGTGACCAACACCGTGACCAACAGCAAGGTCCTGGGGCCCCCCACGCCCCTCGTCCTCAGGAACGACGGTACGACCCTCGTCGTGCTCCTCGTGGCACACACGAGTTAAAAAGAGACCTGAAATGTTTGTATTGCTGGCAAGGGGTTTGCTCTTGGTGGTTTTTCAGTGGTGATGGAGCTGTGGTTGATGGGCAGCTAAAGGTGCTCTTCACACGGCTGGAGAGACTCTCAGCGTCAGGCAATAATTACAGAAGGAAAAGCTGCTGAGAGTTGGCCAAAGACAGGAAACAAAATGGGTTTTAGAGCCTGGATATACCAGTTTTGCTCATTTTATGCAGCCCAAAAGTGAACAAAGGCACTTTGTTGTTTCGGTAACTGTTAGCTCAGCCTGTGTTTCCCAGCAGAATTAGAGCTATTTTTAGTGGTCTGTGGAATAATACAAAAAAGGGGAGAAGAAAGCAAAAGAGGATTTCTAAATTTATACAGACAATTGATCTGTATCGTCGTCATTTATGAGCAGATAAGAAAAATACATTTGCATGTTAATTTCCAATTAAAATTAATTAAAATGTCTCTCTTTAAAGGCTAACAGTTGGGACATTTGTTCCAGGAATAGAAATGCAATGTTAGCAACTTCTCCAGGAAGAAGTTCCACTGTCACCTTGTGGGATTTGACAGAAATTCCTTGCTTGGGAAGCGCAGGCTCCTCGCTGCAGCCTCCTGCCCATCAGGATGATGAAATCCCCGTGGATCCCAAATGCTGCTGGTGCTGAGGAATTGTCCCAGCTGGACTGGGAGGGATGGAGGTGCTGCTTTCCCAGCTCTGCTCCATTTCTGCCCTCCCTTACAGCGGATTCTGTGCTCCCATAAACGCAGCAGCAGCAAATCTGTCCCTCTGAGTCCAGAGAGAGTCATGGCATGGATGGCAAAAAGAGATGTTTCAATTTGCCTCGTGCTAACAATTGCAGTGCTGAAATAATATTTATAAATATTCCAATAATAGGATTTTTTTTATTATTATTATTATTTTTTTTGCAAACCCTACTGGAAGAGGGGTTTGGTAAAAAGGTGTGCAGTGGCAGAAGGAGGGGAAATGGCTTTAAACTGGTGGGGCAGGGATGGATTGGGAAGGAATTGTTCCCTGGCACAGCTGGAGCTGCTCCATCCCACTCTAAAGCCTGCTGGGAGCATCCAGGTGTTGAGAGCTGCTGCTCCTGCAGTATCTCCCTATTTTTCTCTAAAATGTGGGATTTTCCACCTCAAGATTGAAACAGTAACTGTGGGAAAGGACCAAAATAGTCCTGGGATGAAGCTGCCATTAGCAGCAGCTGTATGGGCCAATTAAACTGCCACGTTTCACAGGTGTTGTCAGGAAATGCATATCAGAATCTCAGACAAATTCACCTCCTCCTGAATTCCTGGGAATTTCATCCCAAAGAAGGTTTTTAAGCCTTGAAATTGGGAGAAAGAGACAAAAGGCTCTGAAATGCCAACGCATGGAGCACCTGATGTGCCGTGACACTGGCAGTGCTCTCCAAGCCACAAACCCAGGGTCTGTTTTAGTCCTTCCATTTCCTCTTCCATCCCTGCCACCTGCACTGCTAAGCCAGCTGTTAAACCAGGCAGCAAGAGCAGGAAAAATGAGGATTTTCTGCATGGAAGTGATCCTGGATTCAGGATGGAGATGTCTCAACTGCTCCTATAAAGAGGAAACAGCAGGACTCACTTCACACCCTGTATGTGTTTATGGAGATGGGCAGGGTGCCACTGCAGCAGGAGCCTGGTGGTTCTTCCAGGTACAAATCCTGATTTTTCCAGGTACAAATCCTGATTTTTCCAGGTACAAATCCTGATTTTTTTGGTGGTTGGAGTTCACAGTGGGGCTGTGAGAGGCCAGAGCTGCAGGGCTGAGGTAGCTGATGTCCCACAGCTCCAGGGAAACATTCCCACCCCACTGAGGGGTTTTATCCCCCTGGATTTCATCTCTCCAGGCCCAGCCCAAGGCAAAGAAATGGGAATAAATAGAAAGTGAGTGAAGAGAAGGGGGAAAAGATCTCCACAAGTTCTGTCACCTGCTGCTTTGGAGACCACAGGGAAGTTCTTGGCTTAAATAAAGCTCACCCAGCAAACATTTAGCACAGATTTTGGAGAAATTTAGGCAAGATTGCAAAGATTTGGCTGGTCCCAGTTGGGAAAACAGGATTTTGAGCTTTGGGAGTGTGCAGTGTTAGCAAGCAGAGTGGCATGCCATGTAATTCTTGTTTATATGGTTTGTAAATGCTGGAATGTCACCACAGAATCACAGATTTCCTGTTTAAAGTGCTGGGCAGGACATGAATACGGGGAGAGTATTCATATTTTTAATAAATGCATTTAATTTTGACAAGAGAGGCTGTGCAGCAGCCACTTTGTTGAACATTTATTTGCAATTAATGTGTTGGAAGGAAGATGACATAACCTGCAGTTGTGTCAGAGCAGGGAACATTCAGCTCAGCAGAGACAGACTCGGTGTGAGCCTCACACTGAGCATTTCCAGCTTTATCACTGGGAAATGAAAGGGAAAAACCTGGATTTTCCTGCATCCAGTGTGAAAAGCAAGAGCAGCCAGCTCTGATGTGTCACTGCAGGTTCATTTCTGTATTTTTGGGATTCTCCAGGGCTGACCCAGCTCCTCTCCTCCCTTGGCCACTGTCCAGGGAGCGCTCACAGTTGAGATTTGAATTGCAATCATCAATTAGCTGATAATCACTATTGGTGGAACGATGTGTGCAGGGTTTAAGACAGTGCAGTGGCTGGAAATGGAGCCATTTGTCAGGGCTGTAATGGCCTTTTTATGTGCACAAATTTTTAAACACAATTTCATAAAGAGGCTGCCACGCTCCGTGATTTACAGGGGCAGTAAAAAATAAAGAAATTACCCAAGGAGTAGATGATCTCTGTGCATTGAAATCCTGGGAGTTAATAGAAATATCTCTGTTAACTCCAGGGATTTTAAAACTTTTTCCTAATGGCTGTTTGTTCCCTGTTTCATTGCTAGAAGATGCTGAACCTTCCTGGTTGTTGCTCCCCTTGTTTCACAAGTTACCTGCAAGAATCTTGCATATTCAAAAGCAAAAAGTGACAGAGCCATGAAGAGATTTTAATCTTTGGCAGATGGTGTGGAGAGTCGGTTCAGCTTCTCCTCTGGCAGTAAATGGGAAAAGAGCCCACACTCCACGGCTGTTAGGAACAGGCCATGTTTAAAATGAATGGATTAATTGGGCAAGTAATGATGTATAGAACAGCTCTGTGCTAGCACGGGAACACTTGTGAATTTACTGCTGAAATTCAACCAAGCCTTTGCATCTCCTTTATGTCCCCAGGGGTGATGGGAGAGTATGAGCCCAAAATAGAAGTGCAGTTCCCAGAAACAGTTCCATCTGCGAAAGGAACCACGGTGAAACTGGAGTGCTTTGCCTTGGGCAAGTAAGTTTGGATCCATTATTATTATTAATTATTATTCCTGCAGCTTCTCAGGCTGCATTTGTGGAGTTTGCAGCGGTTCCTAATGATCCACTTCCCTCAGCAGGAGTTACTTGTGACCACAGCAGCCACAGGGCTTGGGGAGTGTGAACATTGGCAGTGCTTCCAAAACGTTGGCACTGGTAGGAAAATCATCACAAAATGGATGGTTTGGGTTGGAAGGGACCTTAAATCCCACCCAGTGCTAGCCCTGCTTTGGCCAGGGCACTTTCACTGCCCCGGGGTGCTCCAAGCCCCAGTGTCCAACCTGGCCTTGGGAGCAGCCACAGCTTCTCTGGGCAACCCCTGCCAGAGACCCCCCAGCCTCAAATGGATGTGTTTTTACAGCAGAACCCCAAATTCAGCTGGGTCAGACCAGCATTTTAATGATAAAATGATTATTATTTTAACAATAAAACGTCTGATACATCACAATAAACACATTTATATTCATGTCACCTTTAACCCACCCATAATAAAACCCCTCTGGATCCTGTGCCAGGCCCACAGCTCCTTTTTCCAGCCTCTGCTTTGTGTTCCCTCCTCAGCCCAGTGCCCACCATCAGCTGGAGGAGGGCGGACGGGAAGCAGATCCCCAGGAAAGCCCGGAGACACCGGTCCAGCGGGCTCCTGGAAATCCCCAATTTCCAGCAGGAGGATGCCGGGCTCTACGAGTGCGTGGCTGAAAATGTGAGAGGGAGGAACGTGGCACGAGGGCAGCTGACATTTTATGGTAAGCAGGCTGCCTGCTCCCAGGGCTTTATTGCAGTTGGTGCAATCTGCAGTAAATATTTTGTGGGGAGGTAATTTTGCGAGGATATTTTTGAAATGACTTCCTTCTCAAATGGCACCTCTGGAGAAGGGGGTAATTTGAAATAAAACCTGGCTGAATGGTGCATATTAATTGAGAATCAGAGCAGCTGGAACAAAAACACATCCCTGGAAGGACATTGGCATGGAAACATGATGGAAATGCTTGGAAAGGGCTCTTTTGCCTTCTTGTGGCTGGGAGGGCGAGGCAGGAAATGTGGGGGAGCATCCTCGTGTTGCAGCTCGGGGTTTATGATGTGAGGGTTGCCCCAGCTTTCGTGGATACACGTTAATTGGTGATAACCAATTAAGAACTGCCTTCAAGGGGACCAGTGGTTGGGATTTGCCACTGGCAGGGCAGAGCTCTCTGCCCTCAGAGGCTTTCTGCACCTGCTCTTCCCTGGCTGAAAGCAGAGCCCGTGAGCCAGGCACTGTAAAATGTCAAATTTCAGCTTCCTAGGCCTACTCTGGTAAACAGAGGATGCATTCATCCCTCTGATCCTGCTGCTCATCCCCAAATTTCTGCTGGGAACAGCCCCACAAAGCAAACCAAAGGTGTGGTTTTACCTGTGCAGGTAAAGGGGAGCTGCAGGGAGGGGATTCAGGGACACTGGGGCTGGGTTTGGTACCAAGGTTCTGTTGGAGATGTTTTGGAGAGGAGAAGCTGCAGGTTCCACAGCTGTGCAGAGACCTCCATAGCATCAAACAAATCCTGGTTTTATTGCTGCCCTGTTCCCATCCCATGATATTCTTTATAGAAAATACAGACAAAAATTCAGTTTTCTCCCCCAAATGCTCCTGAGGGCCCAGCTCCTGTCAGCAGGGAAGATTGGGTTGATCTCCCAGAGATGAGGAGAATGCTTTTTGATTTATAATATTTTTGCCACAGAAAAAGAATTTGGGAACCAGCCCTTCTGGCAACACTGAATTGAATTTTGTGGGTAATATAAGTTTTTTTTAAAAAGTAAGGATGTTTTCAAATTGGAAATATTTCTGAAAGACATTCCATTTGGAAATCAGAACTTTGGTGGCTTCCATTTCAAATGAAATTTCTCCTTTCAAAACTGAGGGAAATATAAAATGAGAAAACATTAAAAAGGCGTGAAAGAGCAAGAACAAAGTGAAATCTTTCATGTTAAAGCAAGAATCCGGGGTTGATTTGAAGGGGTTTTAATTTTTTTAATTAGATGATTTAAAGATTCCTTTTTCTGTGCTGTTTCTCCTGCTTTTCCCCACGTGGAGAGTAAATTAAAAGACTCATCAGTTGTACAGCTTTGCTCTACCCACAGCCAAAGCTGCCTTCCTTGGAAAGCAGCAAACGGAGCCCTTGGAGCACTCCCACCGTGGCAGATCTTCAGAATCTCATTGCTGAAATGAATTTACTGCTCTGGATCCTACACAAAAGCTGCTTTTCACACCCATCGTGGCATTTCAGCAGAGAAGCTCGAGGGTTTTTGGGAAGAGGAGAGCCCTGCCCTCAGTCTGTCAAGCTGGGAAATCTTTCTGTCTCCTCCCTGGGAGTGGAGGAATTCCCCGTGGAGAGGTGGCAGCCTCCCCTGTTGCAGGTTTTAAAGATAATTCACTGAACTATCATCCTTGTTGTCTTCTCCTTTTCCAGGGAAGTAGTTGGTTTTTAAGGATAACTTGTGTTTTGTAGCCAGTACTGAAAATAGATCTCTTAAAAAAAAGCCCAACTTGCATTCTGTACTCTGAGCTCTGGAGATTTTCGTGGCAGCAAAATCTTTTAGGGGAAGGAAACTTGCTGTAAATTTTTATACAAATAGTTAGGGAAAAGAACATAACTTTCCTTATTAATTTGGTTTAAAGCTGACAAGTGTTATTTCATTATTGAAATACAACTGTGATGGTGGCAGAGCTTTCAAGTTGCTTTTTGGAAGGTCAGGACTGCTGCCTGGAGAAGAAAAAGCACTGGAGGTGCTGAGAGGTGAAGGTTTGAATGGATTTGAGGATGAAATTTTTTATCATGAGGGCGGTGAGGCCCTGGCACAGAATTCCCAGAGCAGCTGGGGCTGCCCCTGGAGGAGTCCAAGGCCAGGCTGGACAGGGCTGGAGCACCTGGGACAGTGGGAGGTGTCCCTGCCATGGCAGGGGGGGCACTGAGAGGGATGTAAGGTCCCTGCATGTCACAGTGAGGCAGCACCACTCCCTTAAATCCAGTTACCAGCCCCTGTGCACTGCACAGAGTAAGAAAAGAGAAGAAAAAGAAATTCAGATTTGCTCACTCACTGTAGATAACCCAGCGCTGTCAGCTCCTCTCTGTGCCCCTGGAAGTTGTCAGGGGAGGTTGACTCATGCTGTGTTTCACTCTTGTACCAGCGTTTATTGTCTCCTCCGTTAGCATATCAGTGACACTGAAGTTGTTTGACACCCTTGTTGCAGCAGAAAACGTTAATTAAACGTGCAGGAGCCGTTCTTGCAGCATTTTCTGTCTCTGAGCCCCTGCACCAGGCTGTGTTTCACTGCTCTCCACAAGCATTAGCTCCAGGGCTGAGTCCCCCTTGATGGATCGACCTTCCCGTGGAAACATGTTCCTGGTAATGCAATTACAGCCACTTACTTCTGTTTCCTTGACTGATGGAACTCTGAAAGACACATCTCCTTGCTGGCTCTCTCGTTCTCCCTGCTGTCCCTGCCCCAGGTTAATTCCAAAGGCACCGCTGGCATTCTCAGGGCTGTCCCTTGCAGGGCCAACACTTGCACTTGTTCCTTGTGGGTTTCCTCCAGCTCAGAATATTCCCTGAAGTACCAAATTAGACAGCACAGCCTCTTCTTTTCCACCTTTTAGCAGCTCTGACCACTGCTGCTGCCCTCCTGAGCTGGCAGCTTGTTCCCTGTGCCAGCTGACTCCCATGGCCAAGGCAGGTCAGGTCCCCAGCAGGACACAGGGCTCTCTTCTCCCAGTTTCTCCAGTTTGTCCCAGTTCCTCCCTGCAAGGAGGGCCCTCCACACCCTCAGCTGTGTGTTTTGGGATGCACTCCCATTGACCTGATTGTATTTTTAATCTGGCTGCTCATAAATTTTACATTTGCAAACCCTCCGCAGGGCTAAGATTTATATCCTGAGCAAACAGCAATGCCAACAATTATTTTTTTCCTGGCAGAAGTACAGTAAACAGATTACCTTAATCAGCTAATTTAAAAAGAAATTGCCTTTTTGTTCATAAAACTGGCATCAAGGAGATGCTTATTTATTATTGATGTTTAATTCACGGTAAGTTTAGATGCTGTTTCAGCCCAATCTTCTTTTGTTGATATTTTTGACCCCAAAGCTGCTCATCCCTGGGTTTGAGCTCCTTGGGCTCTGCTTCTCTATATTGACTCTGATGAGTCAATGCAACATCTCAAGATCCCCTTTCCCAACAAAACATTTATCCTGAATAACAGACAATCTGAAAGCTTGCTGCTGGTTGAGGTGATCCAAACACAAACGAGTCCAGTGGGGCTGGGAGCAGCAGCTCTGGGGAGGGCTGAGGAGCTGCACCACCACTGAGAACGTTTGTTTGCCGGGGTTTTGACACAAAACATGGGATTTGTCCCTGGTTTTACAGTCAGATCCACTCTGGGAAATATCCAAGCTCCAAAGCAGCTCAGTGTGAGCCAGCACGGGTGCAGGTGCTGACTCAGCATCACCGCTGCTGCTCCAGCATCTCCCATCCTCTCCTGCCCTGGCAAGCCAAGGAAAGGAGGAAAGAATCGCAGCTCAAACGTTTTCCAAAAGTGTCAGCACAGCAGCAGCTGCATTAGCAGACAGACAGACTTCCCTGCCACTAATTACAGTTCTTTGCAGCGTTTTCTGAGATATTCAGCAGAACCCGTTTAATTGGCTGGGCCCCTTTTCAGATTCAATCCTTCTCAACTCCAAATCCCACCAGGAATTTGTGAGGCTACTTAATTTTGCAGTGAAAAGAGTCCCCCTTTCATCAGCAGGCCTGTGTTTTATTTTATATAAAATAAATATATTTTATTTTATTTATTATAAAAAGCCACTTTCTGCCACTCTGTGAAACAGCCTCAGATGTAAATCAGATTATGTTCTTCATTATGGCCAGAGGTCTAGAAAAGAAATTGAAAATCAGGCAGTTTTATGTCTGCTCAGTTTAGCTCCCAAATCAAAAATAATTTCCTGAAAATTTGAATGAAGTGAGTTTTTAGGCTGGTAAAAATACAAGAAAATTCCTGTGAATAGGGCAAGTGTATTATTGTATTATTATTATTATGTTATTATTAATTATCTTTCACATCACCCACTAGAAAACCCTGTTGTCACCTTTTCCACAGGTAAAAGTTAGTACAGGGAGGAGTTTTGAATTCTTTGCTGCCCAAGGGAAGTCTTGCATCCAGAACCACTCCCTGCACAGGGCACAGCCGTGTTTCTCATCAGCTTTTCCTTTTCCAAGCATTGCTGGAACCCTGCTTACAGAGAAATCCAAGTTTTGGAGATTCAGAAAAATCTCATATTATTATCATTGCTGCTTGGAGAAACATCTCTCCAGCAGGAGAAGCAAAAATACAAATAGGGTGAAACACAAATAGAAATGAAATATGAAGGCTACTCAGAACACCCCCCACCTCCCTTACAGCCCTGAGCAGCTGCAGGTCAGTGTCAGGATGAAAAATAACTAAACTCATCCCTGTGGATGTACCTGTAACACCCACAGCCCCCAAAAACTGGGGGGAAATCCTGTGGTGGTGCAGAACAGCTCATGGAACAGGACAAAAATGAGAGGAGGGGACAACTGCAGTGTTTTTATCAGCTGGGTTAACTCCTTCAGATTTTCCTCTGCTTCAGATTTTCCTCTGGTGTTTCATATTTTAGTGCCAAGCAGCACTCCCAGGCTGGGTTAGGAGGGTCAGTCTTGTAGAGTTTCCAAAGACTGAGCCAAAAGGAGATTTTTTAGGTACAACATTCCAGCAGATTGGTTTGGTGTGGGATTTGCACACCTTTAGGTTGTACAGATTTCACACAGTCCTTAACTGGCAGTAGAGGTCAGGAGGAAGGAAAGGAAGAGAGAGGAAAGGTACCTTGAGGTCTGGTTTCACATCCCTGTGATCTTTGGGAAGGAAACAGATCAGGATGGGAGGGGTTTGTGCACAGGAGCTGTCCCCACTCGGGGCAGGATCCCTTACCTGCACAAGCCTTACACGCTGGCTGCACTCTGCATTTCCAATTACTCACCCATTTTTCCCATCTGGTTGGGGTTTTTTCCACTTCTTACACTTGGCTTTCTGCTCTTTAGACTGTTCTGATCCTGGGCTCAGTCTCAATCTCCTTAGAATAGAGATGGTAATGGACAAGTCATTCAGCCTTTCATCTGCCATTAATGATGAATTACACAGCCTGCACCACGTCCTCAGCTGCTAGAAATTGGCTTAGGAACACTGAAATCAATACACACCAGCAGAGAATTGGATTCTGGATATGTATTAGCACCTCATTTGCTTGAGTCTTTTTGGGTGTTTTGAACTCACAGATGATTGCAGAGTCCTACAGGTTTATGTCTGATATTTCTCCCTTACTTCTGGGGCTTTGTCACTCATTTCTGAGGTGATGCATCATCACCTGCCACGTCATTTCATTTTCAAATATCTTTTAGGACATGATTTCCTCTTCCTACTTTTGCCTTTTCATTCATTACAGTGAAGGACAGACTGCCCCTGGAATTTTTTTGTCTTAGAGAAATAAGAATATATTTGGGCATATATTCACCTGGTTTTAACTGTCCCACTTTGTGTTGGTGAAGACTGAAAAGTCATCAAAGGTAAACAGGGATTTTTTCTCAGTACTTCCATCACTTTTCTTCTGTCCCCCTGAGTACAAACTCCAGACATCTCTCATCTCCTAGGAGGGGGAGATTTTTCTTTAAAGCCATCCTTATGTAAGAGTCGTGCTTATATCTCTAAGCTTTTTCTTTACTTTATAGATTCAGCATATGAATTTTGCTTGCAACTCAGATGAATTCTTAATCAGCTTCCAGATTTTTCCTCCAGGATGTTTCCAAGGCCAGTACTATCTGAAGTACTCCAAGCAGGGCCAAAATATTTTCTATAATATAATTTCTCTTTGGTCAGTACCCCTGAAACGATCCAAAGGACATTTTTTTAGACCACTCACAAACTAAACCTTGTCATTATCTCTGAGAACATCACTTTACCAGAAAATGTTGTAGAGAGGAGCTGGTTTCATCCCCTTATTTGAATTATTTTAATTATCATGCCTGAAATCTCGTGTCGTGTTACCTTGCTCTGATCCCCAGTGGGCGCCTGTCAAATTCCATTAGGTTGTGGCCACTCTCCTTTGGTGGCTCACACAGATTTGCAGCGTGAGCCAACCCCAGAGATTCCCCAGGATGAAGCCAAGAGCTTCTCTCTGCTCTGAGCTGTTGAGAGGAGAGCTTGACCTAATTAGAAAAGGCTCCCAAAGAGCAGCAGAGAACAAACTCCTGCCAAACAAACCGCTCAGAGCTTTGCACTGAGATGATTTTTTGACCTCTGCTGCTCATTCTGGAGTTGTCTGCACCATAAATGGCTTTGGGATTGGGAATGTGAGCAGTTCAAGCAGCTGGAGGGGGTTAGGGTGGGGTGGGGTGGGGGCTCTGGGTGCTGCCCCAAAGGGTGACCTGAATTTGGGGCTGGCAGATCCCAGCACTGCACATTCCAATCTCAGCACTCAGGGCAGGAGTTGGGATGAACAAACCACAAACTGCCCCAAGAAATGCCTTTTGGAGAGAATTTCCCTTATTTAGGGGAAAATTATTATTTCCTTTATTTGGGGAGTCTGTTCGAAATGAGGATGAATTCTGAATTTTCTGTCCTCCTCTCCACAGGAGTTATCTTTGTTTTTCCATAGCACACACATAGGTTATACAGCACAGCTTCCCATTCATGGCTTTTCTTGACTTGCAGATTAATTCCAGTTGTTTTGTCTGGGTTGATTTTTTTTTCTTTTTTTCTTTTAGCTTTGTTTTCATGTGGGAAATCTGTAAAACAGCGCAGCAAAAATAAAAAAGGCAAATGGATGTGTGTGGGTTTTATAGAGCTCCTTTCATGGGATCATAAAATTCCCTTCAAAATGATGAGTTAGATGCTGTTAGAATAGTAAATATGTAAATTCATGTGTAATTTGCAAATGTCCTTGAGCCACTGAACCCATTGCAATTGCTCAGCTCGATGGAATTGTTCAAGTTCTTACTCCAGATGACAGAACTGACTTTCATCTTCCTGCATTTAAAGCCTTTCCCTTTCCTGTCTCTTTAGATACAGACAATAAACAAGCTTAAAATATTACAGGGGCAGGAGGGGCAGCCAGAGAAATAAACACCACTCACTTCTCCTCTTTCTGCTGCAGCACCAGGATGCTCAGTTCTCCTCTTTTTCTGGAAATCCCTTGGAGATGAGGTGCTGTGGAAAAGTCTCCACTTCATCTCAGCTTTGCAGGCAGGTTCAGGGTGCCAGGGGTGGGCTCAAACACATCCTGAGCTCTCTGAATTTGTGTTTCCATCATCACAGACATACCCCTAGCTTGGGTACAATCATGAAAATTTGCCATTTGGATGGGATATTTTAACATTTATCCTTTCAAGTCCATCTCTGGCCCCCTGTTCCTGTCCAAAGGAGATGTCTAAAATTGTTGCCTGGCTTTGAGGAATCTTAATTTTTTCGTTTATCTGATTACATGGGGAAAAGTATTAATCAGGTTCTTGGAGACCTCTGCTGGTAACACATCCTGCTAAGTCAGATGCTCTTATGTCAAAATAGGGCAAATTCCCATTAAAAAAAATCAGAGTTCTATTGTTTAATGGGACTTTCTGAAAAGTAATATAATATATGAATATACTATTAATAATAAGATCTTAAATAGATAGTATTGTACATTGTAGATATATCTGCACAAAAGGTAACTCTAAAGAAAGTCTGAGGTTTTGTGTGATCTTCAAAACCAATTTTAGTGGAATTTAGTGGAATCTGGCTAAACTTAAACTCTATTTAATTTTTTTAAAAAAGCCAACAAAGTGATAAAATTATGTGAAACACAGTTAAAAATACAATCTCACAAGTGGCTGAAAACTGCCAGTGCTAGTTTTCACCAAATTCTACCCAAATGTGTCTCAAATATCTGCTTGTGGCCTTTCTGGGTTTATTCAGTGTCATTAATACAATTATTACAAAGATTTTTTTGTTCCTGTGGCAAGACATGGAGATCTGGCCAGAATCAAGACAAGACTGAGAGCCTGGACCTGAAGTAGTGCCTATACCCATGCACAGTTGCTGGAATAACCTGAATTTCAGTACAGAACTCGTTCTGAATTACAAGTTTTGAAGTCAGAAACTAAATTTTAGAGCTTTGAAGCCCAAGTTATTGAGACTCTGAGGAGGAAAATGTCTCTGTTTGAAGGACTAGGTGTGTACTTACTGCTTTGTTTTTGTAGGATGAGCAGGGTTTCTGAAGCTACTCTTTCTCTTTAGGGGTTTTTACTAAAAAGAAAATAAAAGCAGGTTCTGGTCTTGCCTGTGCCACCTTCAGAAAGCAGCACTGGACTCGAGGAAGAGCAGTAATCTTTTGCAGTTCTTATGGTGCCTTTTGGGGCTACCTAGAAACAGAGGCCAGGCAGAATTAAAGGAATAAAAAGCAGTTCTGTTCATTGAAGGCCTGCAGGGACATTTAGGGCAGACAAAGCCCCCCAGGGGCTGCACCCAGAAATGGACCACAGGTTTTACACTTTTATAAGTTTGGTCCATTTGCATTTTGGGGGTTGATTTTCCAATTCCAGCTGCAGGAAATGAAGTCATTTAGCCCAAGTTTGCTGCCCCAAGTCCCTTTTGTTTCCATCTCTGGGGCCTGAGGCAGTGAGGTGTCCTTGATTGCCAGGCCTGGAGAGGAATTGCTGTGTCTGCCCAAAGTGGGGAAGCAGCAGCTGGCACTGGGTGTGGAGTTTGGAGTTCTGCACTAAAGATCTGCAGGGTTACACAGAGATGGGAAATAGAAAAGCTGAAATCCTGACATTATCAATCCCAGTTTTAAACGTTCTGCCGAGGGAAGAAGAGGCCATGGTGCAGCCCAGAGCTGCTGCTCCAGGCTCCAGGCTTCCTTCCCTCTTTCCTTGCAGCCCAGCCCAGCTGGACCCAGCGCATCAGCGACGTTCACGCGGCCATCGAGGAGCGCGTGTCCTGGGAGTGCCGCGCCAGCGGCCGCCCCAAGCCCTCCTACCGCTGGCTCAAGGATGGGGAGCCCCTGCTGCCACAGGTAGGCACTGCTGGAACCCCCTGGGCGTGGGCTCTGTGGGTGCTGGGATGCTCTGCCAGCTCTCTGATCTCTGGGTGTTTTGTTTATTTTGGGATGGGGAGGATGGAGGTGCTCTGAAATCGTGGAATGCAGAATGGTTTGGGTTGGGACTTTCAAGGTCACCTTGTTCCACCCCCTGCCACTTTCCACTGTCCCAGACTGCTCCAAGCCCCATCCAGCCTGGCCTTGGACATTCCCAGGGATCCAGGGGCAGCCCCAGCTGCTCTGGGTACCTGTGCCAGGGACTCCCCACCCTCAGAGAAAATCCCCTGTTCCTTCCCGTGCCTGTGGCACCTCCCTACAGCTCCAGGAGCTGCTGGCAGAGACAAGCAGGACACACAACAGCTCAGAGCTCCTCCCCAAAATGAAGGATCCATGATGCAAACCTAAGGCTGGAAAGAAGAAGGAATGTCTGAATGAGGTTTTGGAACCTGTCACCAGAGAATGAACACCCCAAAATAATTATTTTAATTGGTGATGTTTAGGTGAACTCCGGGTGACAATGAAGCCTCAGGGTTTCCTGCTGGTGTTTAATGGTGTTCCCACTCCTCCTGCTGAGCTGTGTCCCTGTGCAGGAGCTGTGGAATTACACCCCTCCTGCCCAGCCTGTCCTGGAGGGTCAGCACACAGTCCTGACCCCACCCTGGCACCACAAACTCAGCCAAGTCACCAAAGCTTTGCTTGCACAGTAGCCAGCCCTTTTCCCCCTTCACTTACTGTGAAAGGACATGGCAGCCCCAATTTGATCAGACCCTGACTAAAATTGCACAAACATTAAATTTCTGCCCTAAGGCCAAGTAGAAAACCAATAGCTCTTTATTTTAGATTTTTTTTTAGATTTTTTTTTTATTTTTTAATGTCAAACTCCTGGGGAGGGAGGGAACACTTTGCTGTACTTATTAGAATTGATAACTCGAGCTCCATATCCTCAGGCTGACAAATGATAGCCTGGTCTTTCACTCCACACACTAATTCTGGTTGCTTCACGCTGGTCACTGGCAGATGGTCTTGTTCTTAAATCATGTCAGTGGCTGATATGAAGTAAAGGATCATTAAATTATTAGCATTTACATTGTTTTCAGTAAACTGCAGAAGATTTTAAGCGTTTCTGTCGGTGCTGGCTGAGATGGCAGCCAGTCTTACCAGCCTGCATTGCTGTATACACCCAAAATGGGCTCGAACTGTGCCAGGGGAGGGCCAGGCTGGACACCAGGAGGAATTTCTCCATGGAAAGGGTGAATTTCTCCACTGCCCAGGGAGGTGTGGAGTCCCCATCCCTGGAGGTGCCCAAGAAACACCTGTGTGTGCCATAGTTCAGGTGCTGTGGTGGTGTTTGGTCACAGGTTGGACACAATAATCCTGGAGGTCTTTCCCAACCCTAATGACTCTTATTCCATGGAAATGCCATAGTTTTAAATGTTTCTGAGGATAGGGCTGGCTGCGATGTGCCACTGTGGAACAGAAGTGCATTTCCTGCTTTGAGCTTATCTCCTTGAAAGGGATATTAATCTAAATGCTTTGGGTATTAAATCAATGAGGGGTCAAGGGAAAGTCCTCCAATTTAAATTGCATTTACCAACTCCTGTATTGGTTTTACCATTTAGTCTCCAGCCTGACATAAATTTGGCTGGCAGACAAATAAATCGGGGCATGCAAATTCCTCCCGTTACTTCCTTTCATCCACCTCCCTACAAAACACAGCTGGACAGCTCTGGGTGTTTGCTCTGAGGAGGCCTCTCCTCGTTGATTTGGAGCTGGTTTTGCTGTTCCCCCAGGGCAGGGTTGTGCTGGAGCAGGGCTCTCTGACCATTCCCAACGTGAGCCTGTCGGACGCGGGGATGTACCAGTGCGTGGCGGAGAACAGGCACGGCGTCATCTTCACCAGCGCTGAGCTCAGCGTCATCGGTGAGTTCCCCAGCACTGCAAACCTCCCAAACCCTGCCCAAGCTCCAGCACCTGAAGCAGAAGGGGATCTTTGGCGATTTGTTTTTAAGGAAGGCGTGAAATGGGAACTTGAGGCAGTGGAGAGAAGAGAACAGATGTTTTTTACTTTGTCCCGTATTCCCATTTTCCTCCAGGAGCTGCCAGGTGCATCCACTCTCCTGCTGGTTAAAGCCTGTTTATGGAGAAACCTCAACACTGCCACTCAGAGCACCCAGGACCATAAATACCATAAAAATAAACGTAAATGGGCCATAAATCTCTGGCTGCAGAGGTGACTGTGCTCAGGACATGCTGACAAACCTCCCCTCTGAAGAGACCTTTCAGCAATCTAACAGCAACCAAAACGCTCCCATCCCAAAGAAAATCATCTTCTAGCCCACAGTTCTGTGCACAGCTGCTCTGCTCCTCCCAGATAAAATCAGGAGAAGCTCATGTGAAACCAAGTGGGGAAATACCTGAGGGGAGGGAGCAGAGGTCACAGAGCCAGGATCATCTCAGGGGTGCCAGTGCCAGGGACAGGAGGCAATGGCCACAGACTGAACCCTGGAAATGCCACTTAATATAACAAAAACTTTATTTTGAGGTTGGTTGGACACTCAAACAAGCTGTCCAGAGATGTTGTGGCATCCCTGTCCTTGGAGATGCTCAACACCCAACTAGCCCCAGCCTGGGCAGCCTCCTGTAGCTGCTCCTGGTTGAGCAGGGGTGGGGTGGGACATGCCAGAGGTCCCTGCCAGGCTCAAATCAATCCCAAAACATGCTCTTGTACTAGTGGCAGCCCTGGTCAGCGTGGGGATGTCGTTTCTAAGGGTTAAACACAATTCCTGGTTACAAAATAATGTTTTAGTTGCTCTCAAACCAAATGTTCAGTAGCAGCATTCCCTGATTTATCCTGAAGAACAAGGCATGAGGGTTTTTCCAGCTATGAGATTTTCAATTATTGGTCATTTTTTATCATCAGTGATAGATGCCTGCATAGGAAAAAAATTCATTTGAAGGATTGTCTGTGTTGCTGCTGGAGAAAGGAACGATAATGCTCAATAAATTAGACTTCACAATGCTGAGATTTATTGGGCATGAAAGAAATCGAAATAAACCCACTGATGCTTTTCTTGTCTATTTAAAACCTGGTAAAAATGGAGCTTTGGGAAGAAGGGAGATGTTTTCAGAGGAGAGAGGTTTCATCCTTGTTGGTGGGGACTGCCAGGGTGTCCCTGTGCCCAGCAGCTCCTCGTGGCCACAGAAAAAGCAGATTTTGGAGAGCCTGGTCTGAGAAACCTGTCAGGGAATATTTATTTGGCCAACTTCTCACTTGGGTTCTGCAGCTCTGTTTCTGTCTGTCACAGGAAAAGCACCCAAATGGAGTCCTGCAGATAAATTCCTGTGATTTCCTGCATCTGTGATTTAACTTGGCACACTTTGAAAGGAAAGCAGCAGGTTTTGCCTTCTCACCAGAGTTTCAAAGCAGGGCAACATTCTGAGCCCTCCCTGGGAAATTTTAGCTTTTAACCAGATCTGAGTGCTAAAATGGTTATTTTAAAAGGTCCTGAAGTTAAGCACTTGCTACTAGTGGTGTTTAATCATCTCAAGTGAGATTTACAGCAAAATTAAGTGAAAGAGAGAAATGGAAAATTACGGACCAAGCTTTTCTCACAGTGATTCTTCTCAATTATTGTTGCCAATTATCTTGCTTGGAGTCTTAAATAAAAGCAGAATCCAGTGGTGCTGGACATTGTATTTTAGATACAGTCTTGTCTTACAGAATTTTCAGGCTAAATGATTAAAAAACAAATTGAAAAAATGAAATGCGGGCCTAATTGGGAAAAAAAGGTCATCAAAATCCCCACTTGACAAACAAAAGGTGAATAAATTAAATTAATTACTCCTGAAGTGGCACAGGGAAGTTGTGGCAGTGCTGAGAAATGAGCCCAGGGTTTCTAAATGTCAAATGATGACGTTTTGAACGTCACAGAATAAAACCCACAGAGAGCAAGTGCAGCAAATGACTCACAAAAAACCAGTCTAAACTGTTTATTACCTAGATGGGAGTAAAAGGATTATTCAGAAAGTCTCTTTTGCTTATATATTTGAGACAATCATCTGAGAAATTCATTTCAGAGGTGATAATTTATTAAAAATGATATAAATAATGGTGGTTTTGGTTCTGAGTGCATTGGTGGGAAGTGTCCTCAGGATGTCTCCTTTAATTCTGGAGTGTTTTACAAAGCCAGTGCTGGCTTCAAAGATTTTTTTTATAGTGTTTAAGATCTTTGTATATTAATTAAATATATTATAATATTATATATTATTATTTATATAGTTAAATATATTAATATTTTATACAGTGTTTAATACTTGTGTTTCTGAGTGCCAAAAATCATTCTCACCCTGTGATTAGACATGGAAACAAAACAGCTCAGAGATCAGTGAACTCTGATTTGGGAACTTGGATCATAAAGCCCATCCCATTTTCAGTGTGGGATTGTGCTCCCTTCAAAAAATGTCTTTTTGCCCCATCCAGACTCCCATAGTTCATGAATTCCAAGCATTTAGGAATTGTCAGTGAGAAACAGCCCTGGAATCTTGTGATGTTCAAATGAGTCTGACTGGTTTTCCTTTGGGAATTCTGATGGGGTTTGTGTCGGTTTTGCTTTCAGCCATCGGTCCAGACTTTTCCAAAACTCTCCTGAAGAAGTTAACTCTTGTTAAAGTGGGTGGTGAAGTCATCATTGAGTGCAAGCCCAAAGCCTCCCCCAGACCTACTTATTCTTGGAAGAAAGGAAAAGACATCCTGAGAGAAAATGAGAGGTAATGTCTTAAAGGAACCATTTCTTTCATTAACTAACCCAGGGACTTTCAGCAATCAAAGCTAAATTTGTCATTAATAGCTTTGCAAAATTGACTTGCAAATACATGAGGAAACAGCCTGTGTTCAGTCCCAAGGAGCTGGGGGTGAGATTCCTATTCCCATGGTGCCCATCCCATCTCTGTCTGCTATTTTAAAGCATCCCTGACAAGAACCTGATAAAGATGCACTCAAAAAAAACAAATGTTTTGCCTCTGCAGTGTCCTAAATACCCATTGTTTTAAATAAATAAATAAATTCCCAGGAGATAAAAGCCTCCACTGCAAATTGCACAGCTCTGGTACATTACCCAGTGTCCTGCAAACAGGAATTATTTGGGGGCAATAATTAATTTGACAGTTCTAATGCCTGACTTGAAGGTGGCTTTCCCAGACTGGCCAAATGATTATTTTTCTTTTTTTCTTTTTTTTTTCTTTTTTTTTTTTTGATTCAAAAGCCAGCTTTTCAAATCCTCCTCTGTGGTGATGATTTATTTTTGTATGTAGAGGTGAGGTTGTGTCACCTGCCCAGCACCTGAGAGCAGGACATGGAAAACTGTCCTTGACACTCCTCCAAAACATGACGTGGCACTAGGATTGATGGGGAGAATCCTGTCCTATTAGTAAAGCCAGAAATTGTAGGAAATTGTTATATTTAAAAGCTTTAACCTGTTAGAGCTGTTCTTTAATCTTGGAAAGTCTAATCTTGCTCCACCCAGCCTGTGAAGTCCATTGAAATAGAGACTGTGGTGCTGTGTCTGAGAGTGCAGAAAGCTCCAGTTCATTTGGAGGCAGGTGACTGCAATATTGAACACCCTGTTTCTGGCATGTTTAGCTCCTTTCCCTGATCCTTACAAAGCTGTTTGCTGTGGGCTGCTTGCTTCACCCCTTGGGATGAAAGGAGTTGCTGATGGATGACACAGAGCTTCCTTTAGCAGGCAGGGCACAGAGCTGCTGAGGTCAAAGTTGTCATAGATCAAGCTGTATTGATTTTTAAAACAGAAATATCCTGTTTTCCTGGTGAGGGAGGTGCCAAGGGCTGCAGGGTTTGGTGCTGGAGGCTTTGGAGTGTCAGCCCCACTGGTCCCATCAGTGTCCACGGTCCGTGGCTGGATGTGCTGCCTGCTCTGAGGCTGTTCCCCTTGGCACAGCGCAGTTCCTGCTCCTCACTTTAGTCTGGGAGTGGGACTGCCCAGCAGGGTTGTGGCAGTGGTGGGAGGAGGGTGCTGGGCACAGCCTGGGCTCGGGGTGAGCCCGGCCAGGAGCGCTGTGGGCTCCCGTGGCAGCGCTGGGCTCGCTCCTCCTGCTCCTGCTGAGCCACAGGCAGGAGCTTCCCGCCTGGCAGCCAGCCCTGGATGGCAAACCAGACGTGAAATGTGCCCAAACAGGTGTGAAATCTTGAGCTCCTCCAGCCCAGGGGTTTTCCAGGCAGCGGGATCCTCCAGGGGGATCACCTGGCACGGGGACCTGCTCTGCTCAACACACACTGGGCTGTGTCTCCTGTGGGGATGGGGGTGTGGAATCCTCACCCCTGCCTTCATTCACCTTCATTCACCAGCCCAGCCCTGCAGCCTGGGCCTGGAGACTGTGTGAAAGGCACAGCTGGGGAATGGCAGTGTCTGCTGTGGTCATGGCACTGCTCATCAGCTCCGTCTGCAGCAGGGGCCAAGGTCCTGAGCTCTGCTTGATTCTGCTGTATTTCTGCTTCCTGTGCTTGCTGAAATGTCATCTCCTCCCTGCTGTCCCAGGGGACAGCAGCAGTGCCTGGAGCCCAGCTCCAGCATCTCCCTACACCCCCCGTTGTGTATGGACTTCAAACAAGAACTTTCTTGGCTGCTGGACAAAAAAATCTGTTGAAATCTAGGAAGGAAGATGCCAGGAAAAGCTGCTGCTGCAATCTCTTCATCTAGGACAGGAAACAGAACTTTTAGACAGGCATGGGAGAAGAAACTCCAGTGAAATCTCTGTTTAAAGTGATGATGAAGGATCCTGTGAGTACCACAGAGGCACCTGAACATCTGGATCCTTCTCCAGCCTGCAGGTTGATCATGTGGAGGTTAATCAATACAGATGATCCTTCCAGTTCCAGGGTTCCTGCATCGGTGCTTGCCTTGAATGCTGATGCCCAGCCTGGTGGCTGCCCTGGCAATCACCTCAGAGTTTCTCCTGGGGCTTTTGTGGCTTTTCAGCTGGTGTGTGGTGTTAAATTCCTTGCTGCAGAACACTGTGCCTGGTTTTTGCTGCTGAGACTCTGCTGTCCAGGAGGCAGAACAAAGTGTGTTCTTCAGTGTTTGCCCAGAGAGCAGAGACTACCATGGTGGGGAAAAAAAAAAAGAGCTTTATGGGTTTAGGTTTCATATTCTTCTCTGGAGGCTGAGGTAGTGTGTACTGCACCTCTAATGAATCACATGGCCTGAGGGCATCTCTTACTGGTGGTTGAGAACTGTGCAATTGTGTTATTAGGAATTCTGCCCTGGGGTACAATTATATTATTGCAGTCATTAAAGGCACTTCATCTCCATAATAATGGAAATCCTGCCTCCGAGGCCTAACTGAGTCAAAATGATGTTGGGGGCCCGACTCCAGAAGGTAAATTTGATATAGGAACAGCTCTAGCACAGATATAGATGTATTGCAAATGCTGTTTGGAAACAAAGACTATTTCTGTGTGAGGGAAACACAGGGAGCATTTTCCATCCTTGATCTTGCCTTTGCATTCAGTGCAAAGTGAGTGTGGGAAAGGGTTTTAGTGCTGGTGGTGCTGCTCCTCACAGGGCCACTGGGAGAGCAGGAGAGGTGAGACTAAAATGTGATTAAAATGCACTTTTCCCAGGAGAGCCTCGCTCAGGACCAGGGGAATGGCCCCTGAGTTTTCTGTAGCCCACCAAAGAACAAGGCTGGTGTCCCAACAAAGCCCTGTGGGAGCAGGGGGGTTTCACACCAGGGCTGAGGTGGTCCTGGCACCTGAGGTGACAAACTGGGGCTTTTGTCCCTCCTCAGCACAGAGTGAACTGGCTTTGAATAACTTGGCACCAGAGGCTGCTCAGTCACAGCATCTTAAGGAAATTTCTCATGGAATTGGTCAGGGGATATATTTTACTGTTGGTATGGAGTGATTTTGCTGGAGCAGTCTGGACATCATCCTGAATTACTGTAGGGGGACCTGCCTGAGCAGGGAGGTTGGCTGTGATGACCTCCAGTGATCCTTCCCAACCTGAACCATTCTGGAGCAGTTTTGGAAGGGGCTGTTCAGCCCTGCAGGGTCTGCATCGCTTCCCCTGCAAGTCTTCCCTCGTTTCTCAGCTCTTGTTTTGGACCTAGGCAAAGGGGTTTGCATTTCTCAGGCCATAATGGCAACAATTCCATTTATTTATTCCTCCCAGAATGAGACACAGGGACATTTCCCAGAGGTGAAGCTGTAGCATTGTTCAAGAGCAGATTCACATTTCCTTTGCTCTTCCACAGCTTCCCACTTTTCCCCTTCTCCTTGGCTCCCCAAGAGCAGAAAGGGTGCAGGAAAAACAAGACAACTTTTATTTAAAATATGTACACAACAATCTTAATTCCTAGTATTCTTCTAGAGCTATTGGAAGTCATATTTACCCTGCCACCAGACACGTACTCAGGCTGGGACAGAAAAATAATTGTACTTTTAAGCCCCAAAATAAATTGCACTTCCCTCATACTTCATCACATAAAGCCCCTACATCATTAGAGCTGTTTCTTTCCCATGAATGTACAGTGCCTGCATTGTTTATACAGTTTAATTGTAAGGAAAGAAATGCATAAAAAAACAAATGATGGTCTGTGCTGGTAGCAAAGAATATGAAAGTGTCCAATTAAACAACCATTCTCTATGACTGGTGTAATAGCAACATCTGTTATCTTAATTAAACAAGTTTCTGTATAAAGGGACCCTCTTGGTGCACTTTGTTAGAGCAGGAGCTGACCCAGATACTCCAGGCAGGCTCAAAATCCTCGTGGAAATTCTCCAGTTGGTGCCATTATCTCGCAGTCCTGACAGGTTCTGTGATGTGTGAGCTTGCACACACACAGCCACAGCACTTGCAGCAGGAACTTTGTTATTTTCTCTAGCTGAAAAGCAGCGAGAGCACAGAAAGCAGCACGTGGTGGCATTTTCCCAGCGAGTTCAGTGTAAGGAGTGCCCTGCTAACTCAGTCCTTGTCAAACAGCACTGAGGAGACAGAACTGCATTTCCAGACAGTGATTTGTTACCCAAACTGGCTTGTCTGCTCCAAGATTTCAGCCATTTGGGTCCAGATTTTCCCAGGTATTTCACCTTTCTCTCCACCATGTCCTGGAGTCAGGACAGCCCAGGAGGGTAATTCAGTTTACAAAGTCATGAATCCCAAAATGGTTTGGTTTGGAAGAGACCTTAAAACTCATCCTGCTGTGGATGCCATGGGCAGGGACACCTTTCAGTATGCCAGGCTGCTCCAAGCCCCATCCAGCCTGGCCTTGGACATTTCCAGGGGTGTGGCAGCCACCACTGGTGTCCTGAAAAGGAGGTGAGGGCTTGAGACTGGGAGGGAGCAGCAGGAATGTGACAGAGCTCGGGGCTGTTCACCCTTCCCTCAGTGAAAACCCAGCCAGAGCTCCCTGAAATCCCTCAGAAGGAAGGGCAGCAGGCAGCTGGAGTTGGAAATGCTCTTGGATGTGTTCATACACAGCTGTGCCTCCAGGCTTCTTCACTTGGGAATGTCGATTTGTTTGTAAAGAACAACATCATCCATCGAGGTCCTGCCCTGGGGACACCGAGCTGCTCCCCCCTGTCCTGGGACCCCTGGCACCGAGCACTGGGCATCACCAGCTGGAGCTGGAGCAGCTCAATCCCTTCTCCAGAGCTGGAGTGATTCTGGCCAAGGAAAAGCAGAAAGCTCTCACCTGATTTTTGTTGCTGTTCTCTGCACTTCAAAGCTGCGCAGTGAGTCTTGTTACCCTGGGAGAGTTTAGTCATGGTTTTCTCAAGAGTTCACATCCTCAGGACCTCCTCACAAAGATTGTCCAGTTATGGACCCCCTCATTTAGATATTATTTTATAACAGGAAATTTAACGTATTCATATTGATGCTACATCGTTTTGAGGAGGAAAAATGGTAAAACTGTGCAAGAAAAGCTTCTCTCCCATTCTTCCAGCATGTCTTGACTACAAAAAGTTGTACAAATTCCAGTTTTATATTTGTTGCCTCAAACTTCCTAATTAGTGCTTAATTACTTTAAACAGCCAGAAAGAAAATGGCAAGAGGACAGACAGCCCATCTTTCCCAGGCTGGTGCCAGGGTACAAACCATGGTGATATTTTTATCCTGATTACTTGAGAGACAAATTGCCAGCAGTGTCTTTTGGACACACAGCCTAGTGACACTTCAGCAGAAAAGAAAACCTCAAAGGATGCTTCCCATCATTGCTTCGCATTAATTGTGTTGACTCTTTGTATTTTTTCTTACATAAAGCACCTGTGCAATTTCTTGAAGGCAGACAGGTAACCAAACCATCAATAACTTGTCGGGTTTTCATTGCATCCTGCCCAGGCAAAATGAAAAATGACACCCTGCAAATGGCTTTCTGAAGTTTGAATCGACAGCGCAGCATTCATCTCACTTTGCAAAGACCGTGGCACGAGGTGGCTCTACTTCATTGCAACATCTGAAACAACTGACTTGGCCACTTATTTTAACCAATTTTCTGCAGAAAGAGAATAAAATGAACCAGGAAGCCTCTGGATTTGGTGGTCAGAAGCCTTGGAAAGCTGTTGTCCTTGATGGCCTCCTGTTCATGTGGCAAACAGAAGTTGGTTTTAGCTCTGTGCTGTTCTGGAAGAGCAAGGCTGGGCTGGCTTGGGACTTGGAGCAACCTGCTCTATGGGAAGTGTTCCTGTGTCCCTGCCCTGGCAGGGGCTTTAGGGTCCCTCCCAACCCAAACCATCCTGTGATTCTGTGATCATGTTTTAGCCCCAGAAGGGCTGTCCAGCCCAGGGCAGTGCTGGAGCCCCCATCCCTGGGAGGATGAAGAAGATGTGGCACTAGGGGACAGGGGTCAATGGTGGCCTTGGCAGTGCTGGGTTAACAGTTGCACTCAATGTTCTTGGAGGGCTTTACCTAAAAATGATTCTATGACTCTATAAATGTTTCCAGCTAAAGGTTACCTGAGAGGGATTAGAGATTTGTGTAGAATCCAGGTTTGGTGCTGGTTCATTTTGTATGCATCAATAATTAGGCTGATCCCTAAAATTTCCATTTCTTCCATCTGCTCCTGTAGGAGCAGGAGATGATTTCCCATTTCCAGCCCCCAACTGTTGCCCAATGCTCTGACAAGTGCAATCCCAGCCTCTGCCAAGTTTCAGCTGGCACTCCTGGAATGAACCTCTCCCTCATGCCGTGACACAGCCTCCTGGAACATCAGCAATCTGTTCCTGTTTCCCCAGCAGATTATTTGCAGTGTTGTAGTGCTCAGTGTAACACGTGTAGGACATCCCTGCTGCCTGTGCTGCTGCTGGACCCGGCTCAGAACCGTGCTGGGACCAAACCCACAGGGCTGCTGTGCCCCCAGGGCTCAACACAAGTCAAAAGGCTTTTCCCTTGGTGCTTGGGTGTTGATTTTAAAAGCAGAGCTCTGCTTGCAGAGGTGGAGGGGGTGAAGGATCCAGAGCTCTGTTCCAGAGGCATCCGACCTCCGGAGCGCAGCGAGATGTATCCTGTTAAAAGCAGGATGAAGATCTCCTTAAGAGAAACGTGTCACAGGGGGTCAAGAGAACTCATCAGGCTTTCACCTCAGTGCTTGAATATTGATCTTAAAAGCAGAGCTCTGCTTGCAGAGGTGGAGAGGGCGAAGGATCCAGAGCTCTGTCCCAGAGTGTCCCAGAGGCATCCGACCTCCAGAGCACAGCCAGACATGTCCCGTGCTGACATCCTCAAAAGAAGGATGAAGATCTCCTTCAGAGAAATCATCAGGCTTTCACCTCAGTGCTTGGATGTTGATTTTAAAAGCAGAGCTCTCTTGCAGAGGTGGAGAGGGGGAAGGATGCAGAGCTCTGTCCCAGAGGCATCCGACCTCCGGAGCGCAGCCAGGCGTGTCCCGTGCTGACATCCCTAAAAGAAATGTGTCACTTGCTGCTGGTCCTGACAGAGGTCTCTCATGGTTTTATGATTATTAAATTCCTCTCCAGGTGCCAAACACAGAGCTACAAATTGTTCCTCCCTCTGTGTAAAGCTGCTCCAGGATGGGGTTTGCTCTGAGGCGAGCACACCCTGCAGCCACTGCTTCCCAGAGAAACACCTGCCATCAGCCCCTGGATGCAGTTTGCAATTGGTGTGTGACTTCCTGCTTGTCCTCCAGCTGAAGAAAAGCATGATAATGATTTTAGTACATCTGTAGCATTTTGAAGGAAAAAAATTATTATCAAACATTTCTTCCCCCGGGTGTTTTTATGGCGAAGATCAAGCAGGTAATGATTTTATAGTTAGGGCCATACTTTGAGATGCACTTTTAGAATCCAAGGAAATCATTACATGTCTAAAGGGGGAGAAGGATTCCTAATGAACATTTCAGACCTGCTGATATTTTTGATGGCTATTCAAACATCATTTTGAAGTGATGTAAATGTGTCCTTGCATCTCACAAACCCGTTAATGTCCATTACAAGCTGAGTGAGTCATTTCTCTTTGTACTTTGGGCATTTTTTGTTGGAACCAGAGGGAAAGATGTGTTATCTTTGAAAGAGTGTGCCTTTGGGCTTGAATTCGGGTGGTATCAGCTGGAACAAATAAGCTGAGAATGCATTTGCTGCCTCTGCTGTGATCTCACGAACGCTCCCAGAAATGCTTTGTGTCAGCAGCTGATGCACTGAAAATCTTGCATGGATTTTTTTTCTCATAAGAGAATAATTTTTTACGAGCTCCAGCGGAGTTCCCTTTGCTTGTTCTGTCCTACAAACCTCCACAGTGTTTGCTGTAGGTGGCTGGCTTGTCCTTTTCAGGAAGGAGTTGTTGGTGTAGGCGGCTGGATGCTGCACTCCAAACACGATTCCTTGGATTTCCAGTGTCCCTCTCCATGGACTAGAAGTCATTTGATTTCCATGCCTTGGGCTATAGTCAGTGCCCTGGAAGAATGAGCACAGCAAATATTTCACTGAACATTAGACAGAGGGAAAGCAGTGGCTTTGCAGCACCTGCTGCTGCCTAGACGGGATTTTCCTCGCTTGTGAGCTCGGGAGGACGTGTGGAGAGCTGTGTCTCTGCTGGCTAATTGTGCAGAGAGGGAAGGTTCAGCCTTTCATGAGGTGCTTTTGGTGTGCTTTGCCCCTCCTCTGCCACCAGCAAGAGCTGGTCCAGGTCCTGAGCCTTTTGTTTGGAGTGTGGAGCGTGCCTGTCCCTCGTGGTGCCACCACACCCGGCAAACATCACACACAGCAAACAGCCAGCCCTGTAAAACAAACTGCCAGCCAGAGGGGCTGTGTCAAAAGGGCCATTTCCCATGGGGGGTGATCTTCATTTCCCACCAAAATCAATGGAAAATTGGCTCTTTGCACCATCAGCCCCTTCTAGACGTGCAGAATCTTCCTGTATCAAACTGTCACTGCCCCGCGTCTCAGGAGTGAAAGCTGTTGTGAAAACAAAGCTTTCCTTTGCTTTACTCAAATCTGCTTGCTCAAATATTTATTTTGATAGCATGGGCTTTCTGACTGTATTTATTTTAATTTTGTGTGTAGTTAAAAGAAAGAGTGGTTGGGGAGAGAAGGCAGAAAGGTTTCTATTATTTGAAATTCTCCACAGCCTCCTCTCTCCCTTCAGGGTCCCTCGAAGTCCTTGTGTTTGATTTTCATTTGTTTCCTCCCGTTATCAGCATCCCTTAGGAAAGATATTTTCCAGAGAACTGTTCTTAGATAACCTAGGGATATTTTTTGTATTTGAATTATAACTCCAGGCATCTCTGAACAAGCTACATGAAGGCTCTAATATCTGTAAATGCTCCTTTCCTTCCCTCCTGCCTCCCTGCTCCATCAGGACGAGGTTCTGTCACTTCCAGACTTGTCTTAAAAATGTACAGACCAAAGGGAAGAGGATGACAAACCACAGCTTTTGTGTTTATAGATATTAATAATGGCTGGATGCAGCATTACTGCTCTGGACTGCTCCGTCACTGCAGATAAACAATGGGTGCAAAAAGAAAATTGTGGGAAAACTTGGGATGCCAGATCCATGACTGGTTTAAGCTGATGCTGAATTCAGTGGTGCTGTGCTGTTTGATGTTTCCAAAGGGACCACTACCATAATATCAAAAATAGCTATCTGAGTAAAATATGTTCTATTTTTTCTTTCTCTTTAGAACATTATTTACAGGTTTTTATGATAAGTCAGTACTAAAAGAGGGAGGGTGACTTTTTCCATGGGCAGACAGTGCCAGGACGAGGGGAAATGGTTTTCCCCTGCTGGGAAGTGAGAGATGTTCTGAACTCGATGCAGCAGGATTTTACCTCAGCTTATTTAGAGCAAATATAGTTCGTACCTGAAAATTAATTATTGGGGGTTTGCTGTTAGAGGCCTGCCACTTGTCATGGATAAAGCAGGACTTATCTACTGCTGCCTTCACTGAGAGAGAGACATGCACTAAATTAAATGGGCTTTGACCGAGGCTCTAAATTATCTCAGGCTCTTCTGTGAACCGTGAAAAGACAGGTCCTGGCAGACAAATAAACCCTGGAGCAGCTCTGGGGGTTTGGGAGAGGCACAGCCACCAGGGCAAGGAGGAGCAGCTGTGTGGGAGAGTCCTCTCAGTTGGGAGCTTAGCTGGTCGAGCAAACAGGAAACTTGTGGTGTTCCAGCACCCAGGATCATCCAGCCTTTCCCTTGGATTTATCCTGGCAGCTGAAGAACAGCCCCAGCTCATCCCCTCCTTGCTCAGGCTGGTGCTCTGAGCCCTCAGGCTGTTGTCCCACGCTGCTGGTGGTGTGGACACCTTCCCTTTGTCCCCCCTTTGCAGCAACATCTGGAGGAACAGGGCCAGGATGAAGCCCCAGCCTGCTCAGGGGGATGCTGAGGGTTTGGGCTGGTGCTGATGGAGGGTGGGAGGTCCCAGTGATGTGACAGGGTGGTGGGTGAGGTTCAGGGTCAGGGCTGTCTCCCCCTGTGCACCATCAGAGCTGTGGGGTGGAGCCCCAGGACCTTGGCTTTCACCTGGGGGTATTTTGAGTGTTATGAAGCAGAAGGCCCTGACCTGGCTGTTATTTATGCAGCACAAAGGGTGCAGTCACACCTGGGAACAGCATCCAGGGCACAGGAGTTATTGTCTGCACCCTGAACCAGCCCATGCTCCACGTGATGAGCAGATACTTGTGAGCTGTGTCCCTGATTTTGGGGGGGCTGTGCCCTGAGCAGTAAAACCTGTGAGCATTTATAAACTCCACTGTTTACCCAAAATAGCCTAATGGCCAGTACCACATCCATGAGATCATTTTAATAACCCTCACTGCATGGCAAGCATTATTTAACAGGTAATAAACAGCTTCAAAGACGTGTGATAGAAATAGAAATAATTTGATAAATAATGCAATTGCCCGGAGTTGTGGCATGAGGCAAAGTTGCTGTTAGGCTAAAAACTGCTCTAGATATTCCTACCTAGGAACTCTGGGAAAAGAGAGAACAAATACACTGCTGAGATTGCAGTCAGGGCTGCCTGGTGCTTCTGCTTTCTTCTCTGCTTCCAGCCCCCCAGCCCAGGCACGGCAGCGAGGATGAACAATAGGCCATTCATCATGTCGGCTGAAATACACTGTTTTTCACAGGTACATTTAACCCAAATCCTCTCTCAGAAGACAGATTATCTCTTAGAAGAACTCTGGCACCAGTGTCTCTTTTCAATAGCCACGTCACCACTGCCACAAAGGCTGTACGTGAAGGGATCAATGGTAGTTTTATCTCAAATTGCACTCAGTGTGTGTTTCTTCCAGCTGACATTCATTTAAATGCTTGCTCTAAGACATCTTTTCTCCCTGTAATAGAAAAAAGGATTGGACATCCTAAGCATTGTTTTGAGGGGGGGAAAAATATTTAAAATATTCACTTGGCTAAGCATGAAATATCTCAGCTGCGTGTGTTTAATCAAGAGTGAAAGCAAAGGTAGTTATGCTTGTATTTCATAAATTAAAATGCTAAAATGATCAGATAAGAAAACAAAATACCTTATTCCATTGCAGCAGTGCTAATGAAACCATTTGAGAGAGGGGGGAAAAAAAAAGGAAGAAAGTCACTTTGTAATTCTGAGCACTTTTGCTCCAAAGGAGCTCCGAGCTCTGCAGTGCCGGGGCTGTGCCGTGTCCCTCGGGAGCAGGCTGCACATCCAGCCTGCCATATGCACTGCATTTGTACTCCATCCATATTCCATTCATATCCCACCTGTTCCCACCTGCTGGGCAGGAAAAGAGAGGCCAGGCTGAGAGGAATGTATTGAGGGATACCTGCCGTGCCACCTGGCTCTGCGGCTCCCTGGAACGTGCAGCGCTGTGGGAATTTGGGGAATAATTCCCAGTGGGAAGGTGGGACCCTGGCCCTGCTCCTCACCCTGCACAGGTTTCCACCTGCAAGGTGAGCTCCAGCCACCCCTGGCTCTGCAGCTTTGCTTCCTGTGGGTTTCCTTAACTAAACTCCAGAGCAAGGTGTTCCTGTGGATACTGGAATTTGGGATTTGAAGGGAATATTCTGTCGAAGCAGGAGGCCCAAGCTGAGCAGCAGGCAGGTTTTGGGAGGTGCAGGTGATGCAGCCAAGCAGCCAGAGCTCAGATTTCCATGGAGGTGGTCACTGATGTTCAGGTTTGAGCTGGGCAGATTTCTGCTATTGTTTATATTCCGAGTAAGGGCTTGATCTCATTTTCACAAAGTCAGTGATAAAACTCTTCCTGAGCTCAACAGGACAATTTCTACCTCTAAATGCATATGTTACTGCCTGAGGAATATTTATCTGCTCTGGGAATGCTGCCCAGCAGTGGGGAATGCTGCAGTGGGCCCCATCAATCAGCCCTGCTGGGCTGGAGGTAACACAGCTGCTGCTGGGGGATTTACACATCTGGAGGTGGGTCAGGAGCTGGGAATAAGCAGCAGTGGATCAGAGCAGAGAACAGTGCTGCTCTCCTGACACTGCTCCAGGTGTGCCTGAGCTCTCCCATCCATCTCCAGCTGCTCCCAGAGTGCTGTTGAGGCAGCACAGGCAGTGCAGTGATCCCTGTGGGATGGATATCCCAGCCATCCCTGCCCTCTGGCACCGGGAGCTGTTCCCTTGTGCTGCCCTGGCCGCTCTGAGCCTGCCGGATCCTTTAGGGCGCTGCCGAGTGTTCGGCAATTTTCCATCTGCTGCTGCGGGAGAGGCAGGGCTGGCTGAGGAAGGCTGGGGAGGGATGCTTGAAGTGTTTTCAAAGGTCCTTTGTCCCCTGAAGAGTTTTGATCAAAACCCTGACAAGGTCAGCTCTTGCTGCAGTAGAACCCAAAGTTTCAGAGTAGGAAACAAGCAATGCTTTTATCTCCTAATTTCAGACCTGTCTTTGCTCTCTGTGGATCTGAAATCTCCAGCTGACAACACAGACCCCCAGATTCTCTCTTACAAATGCTGTGTTTAAAACAGATGACCTTTCTTCCTATAAGGATGCTAAATTATCTTAAATTGCCTCTTTTTTTTTCACCCAGATATTTTTATCTTCTTTGATTTTTCCCTGATTAGCAGTGACCATAAGCCAGGTTAGCAGCAGAACAGTTCATTAACCAGTGCAAGAAGAGATTTATATTTTTATTTTACTGCTGTTAGTAGATCAGGGAACCCAGAACATTTAATAGCAAGCCAGTAGCTCCTTTTTCAAGTTTGTAGTGGTTTAAAGAGGTGCACACTCAGCAGCCAACACTTGGTCCTGGTGTGTGTGTTGATGGGAAATGTAGTTTATTGTTATGTCTTCCCAGGCATCTGATTAGAAAACATTTTGAGGGTGTATTTCAGAGGAGAGAGCAGACTGAGCAGTGCTTCATTCAGTTTGAACTTTGTGTCTTGGAAGAACTTTTTCACCCAAACTGCTAAAAGTTGTGGCTGAAGGGTTGTTTGCTTCTGAGGCAATTAGCAGTTTGAGAACCTCAGTGGCCTGAAATGAGCCTCTCATCTCCTTTAAAGCAGAAAAGTCTGCAAAGAAAATTTGGGAATTAGCAATCTCAGTGAGAGGCCTTCCTCCTTTCTCAACTAACTGTAACAAATTTCCAAGTGTTCAAATAATTATTTGTTAACTTTTTACACATTGGATTCAGATTAGAGGACAAAACATTCACTGTAGAAAAGCAGCTTCAGCAAAAAGAGCCACATAACCATAAGGCCTCCTAATCAATGAGTCGCAGAGAGGTTTTAATGGTCTGATTTATTTGGAAAAAATCAGTTAACTTGTACAGTTATCTGTCACTTTTAATGCTGCTCATTTACAGGAGTGTGGAGGGAGTTTCTGTGAGACCAGATGAGAATGAAACATTCCTGGGGGATCTCTGGGGAAGGAAAGGGGTTTGGAAAGCTCAGGGCAGGTCTCTCCTGAGCTCTTTGCAAGACATTTCTGGGGTTAAAGGACACCTGTGGGCTTGGGCTGTAGAGCCTGGGAAGGGAAGGGAAGGAAATAAAGACAGCACAAGCTCCCTGAGATGTGCCAAAGCTGGATTGTCTGTCCTGATGTGCCAAAGGTGTCTCCAGGGCAACCCAGTCCACATCAAATCAAAACCAGTCTGACACTGGGAGTGAACTGAGAAGCAAACCAATAGCAGGAGAAAGGCAGAGACAGAAAAGGCATTAGAATTTGAAATTAAATCTGGCCTCATCAACAGACACAATTAAAATGATCTATGGAAGAGATTAGCCAGTAAATAGCTGTCAGCCATATGGCTGAAAATAAAGCGTAAATAACTAAAAATAAAACCTCAACTGTACAGAAATAATCTAAAACTCCACTTTTTCTGGGTTTCCTGGGGTGGCAGAAGTGTGGAGGGAGGGAAGGAGGGCAGAGCCCGGTGGGGCAGTGCTGGAGCACCGTGGTCCTCCTTGAGCTGCAGCACAAGGCTGAGCTCGTCCTGCTTTCCATTGATTGGAATTACAATGCTTGCCAAGGGCACCTTCAGCTTCCAGACAGTCCCTATTGTTCCTGAAGCTCTGGAATTGCTAAAAGCAGCAAATAATTCCTGGGGAGCTGCTGGTGCTGCCCAGCTTGTGCTGGAGGCCGGCGTGGCCACTCCAGCCCAGGTCTGATGCAGCACAGGCACTGATCTGAGCCCAGGGAGTGCTGAGGATGAGACCAGCAGCTCTCCACAGCTCCCTGCCAATTATTGAGCCTCAGCAACTGCCACAGAAGCAAATCCATGGCACTGGAGTCCCTCAGAAACAAATGACAGCAGTGAGCGCTCCTGACTGCGACAATTTGGAGAGCATCAGCCAGCTGAGAAGCTCCTGTTAATGTCAGTGCTGCTGATGGGTGAAATATCACCTCTGTCCCTGCTCTCTGCCAGCTGCCCTGCGGCTTTTGGGCTGCTGCAGGGCCAGGGCAGCGAGAGGTGAGCCAGGACAGAGATGGGTGACTGCTCTCAGTGCGTGCTGTGCCATCTTCCTCCTCCTCCTCCTCCTCCTCCTCCTCCTCCTCCTCCTCCTCCGCCACCCGGGCTGTGCCATTTGTGGCAGCAGGTCTGTGAGCCCGTGAGTGTCCACCAAGAGCCTGTGGAACAGCAGAGGACACCCCCAGGATGGGCTGGGGGCTCCTGGGTGCTCCTGGACACCTTGCCCAGCACCAGGGAGCCCCAGGGTGAGCTTCCTGCCGTGTTTGTGCCTTGGCTCAGGCTCTTTTCAGCTGTGCCAGGGCAGTCTCAAGGCTCTTGATTCCCTCACATCACTGTCAGACACAAAATGATTTACACAGACACAGCTCAAAGTGAGATGAAAGAAGAAGTTTATTTGTTCTTTCAGTATTTATAGGTTTTTGACAACGACCAGGGATTGGATAGTCAGCTCACCACCTTCCCAACCTCACTGGCTGGGAGAGACATCCATTAAAATGTATATCTTTAATGGAATGTATAAACACCTATGTTTATAGCTACTTTCCTGGGAAAGTGGCTAGAAATTATGAAAACAATATCAAAAGGTCTGATTCTCAGGTGACAGCCTCAAGCCTCCCCAGGAGGGAAGTGCCCCTTGCCCTCCTGCAGCAGTGCCAGAGCTGCTGCTGAGGCTCTTTCCTCCCCATTTCCCAGTCTGCCTGTGCAGAGCTTCGTTGGCATTAAGGATTCAGGAAGGCTCCTTCATTTTAGTGAAACTGGGAAATAATTGAGCAGGACAAAGCAGGAATTAATAAAAGATTTTCCATGCAGGTCTGCAAGTGGCTGAAGGTGAGAAAGCAGATTGTGCTGCAGGATGTGATTCTGGGGAGGCAAAAGTGTTGCAAAAAGAGGTGATTTTAGGGTGTGAGAAAGGTTTTTCTGGAGTCTCCTTAGGTGATGCCTCCACAGGGCACAAGTCATTGGTGTTCCAATGGGATTTACTGGGCAAAATCAGGTTTTCTGTGTTCACTGACTTACAGCAGAAAAAAACCAAACCATAACAGGAGGCAAAGCTCATTGAGAGAACAGGGGGAGCCTGAAGTGCTCTTGTTCAATGGGAGAGGGTGGGGATGACCCAGGAATTAACATTCCATCCTCACCTGCAGGCTGCCCTCAGAGGCTGCAGATAACCCCCTGTGCAGCTGGGGACTGAAACAGGACATTGTAACCTGCAAGTGCCACTGCAGATAAACCCCTGAGTTCATCTGAGTGATTATCTGAGAGCCTGGCAGTGTGAAATGCCCTCATCCTGCTGGGGAAACCTCGGGAATGGAGCACCTGCTCCAGCACATCTGCCCGGCAGCAGCTCCTGCACCACGCCACGGAGCTGCAGGGGTTCTCCTGGACACAGGGCTGAGTGTCAAAGCACAGACACGTGGAAAACCTACACCAGCTGCTGATGTGTAAATGAAAGTCAGCCCCGAGTAAAGACACGGAAAACTCATGTAAATGATTCATTCAGAATTTATGAGGCGCGTCCGGAGAGACTCGCGTCAGCTCCCTGCGCAGGGCAGGGCTGGCTGCTGCTCACACCACCCATAATTAATGCCCACTGGAAAGGGTTTTATGTTGGCTGAAAAGAAAAGACAAATAAATAAAGCTCCTGTGCCTGCTGTCTTTGCAGAATCACCGTTTTGGATGACGGGAGCCTGCGCATCGTCAACGTCACCAAATCGGACGCGGGGAGTTACACCTGCGTGGCCACCAACCACTTCGGGACAGCGAGCAGCACGGGCAGCCTGCTGGTGAAAGGTGACTAAAACCATTCTTGTTGTGGCTGGCTGGGGCACAAACTCCCGTTTGTTTTCATTATTCCTCCTCCAGGGCCGGATTTCGGCGTTTCAGGAATTCCGGGGGCTTGTTCGTGTTCTGTCAAATGGTGTTTTCAAAAGGAAAAGCTGTGATTTGTCCAAGACATTTAAAGGAATAATTTGACAAAGATATTGAAAGGAATCATTTGAGATAAACAATGAGAGGCACTGACAAATGTGTTGAATTAATTTTTGCCCTGCTGATGAGTAGTCCAGGGTCTGATTAATTATTATAGGCCATGAACATACAGGTTATTACCCTTGCACTCACTCTCTATCTCCTTCTCATTTGGGGAAAAATCTATATTGGATAGCAAATCAAGAAACATTGATTACAAAGTGATGAATCAATCAAAAAGCTCTAATGCTGTCAGTTTTAATTCTCCCACACATTGGCAGTGATGGATCATACTCAGTTACAGGCTCTCCCTGTCAACTGTTTCTGTGGTATATAGAAAATACTTAAATTGTTTCAATGTGGGTTTTAATCCATGTTTTTTATAGCTGGAGCATATCCAGAGGTCTCTTCTGACCCAAATCAGTCTGGTATTTTCTGTACCTTGTAGGGAAGCGGGTGGACCCCAAAAACTCTTCAAGTTAGGGGTTGTTTTGAGTCCTTTGTGTGGCATTTGCCCACGCTGGTCCCTGAAAACAGAAACAGAGACAAGAGCAGAGTTGGGTCTCTGTAGGAGCTGATTCTCCCTTTTCTTAATCTGGGTTGTCCTAAGAGGCACCTGCAGCAAACAGCCAGGAAAGGGAGCATGAACATAAAAAAATTTATCCAGCCCCAATCCCATCCCCAGGGACAGCACAGGGGGGGTTCCAGCCCCAATCCCATCCCCAGGGACAGCACAGGGGGGTTCCAGCCCCAATCCNTTCCAGCCCCAATCCCATCCCCAGGGACAGCACAGGGGGGTTCCAGCCCCAATCCCATCCCCAGGGACAGCACAGGGGGGTTCCAGCAGCAGGGTGGGGTTCCAGCTGTCCACATCTGGAGCTGTCCTGGTTTTCCACCTGCTGCAAGACCCCGAGGGGGAGAATCAGGAGCTGCAGTTCAGGGACTGCTTCTCCCACCATAAAAAAGCCAGCTGGTGGAAGCAGCAGTGATTGGGTTGTGCCATCCCAGAGTCATGGTTCTGTAGCTCCTGGCTGATCCTTCCTCCCTCGCAGTGCCCAAGGAATATCCTGTAACTCCCAGGAAAACCTCGGCAGCTGAACCTGAGCGCTGCCTTCCCGTGCTCCACAAACCACTCCTCTGCACACTGAGGTTATAAAGGATTAGTGAGGCCTTTTTTCCCCCTCAGTGCTCTGTTTTGACTCCATTCCATTTGCATTAATGGCGGTGACACATGTGCATGAAGCAGAGAATAAACTCTTAAGCCCGAGACGTGGATATTAACAGCAAACTGAGAAATGCAATTTGGAAGTCTGGCCCATAAAAAGTATAAAAGAGCAGAAACTATTCTGAACTCCAAATGAACTGTGTAAAATATTGTGTTAGAGAGTGAAATGCTTGAGTTTCTCTGCCCTAAGTAGAACAAGTCTGAGTTTGGGCAGAAATATGAGTGAATTCCTTATTTTAACTCAGTTTTGTGGTGTACAAAAAGACTAATTTAACAGCTGATATGGTTTTTGACCTTAAGATATGCTTGCATTCTTTTCTAACTCCTCTTGTGTCATTGAGTGAAAAACTGTGAAGGTCAAGACACGTTTTCTAACCTTCCTGTGTTCTTCCATTAATATTTCAAGCTATCCTTATTTATTGTTTTTTTTTTTAATTTCCTTTCTCAGGGAGAGATGCCGACAGTGTCAGAGACAGTGTAGGCAAGGATGGGAGGAGGAAGAGGGGAATATGTTCCACCAGAAGCAAGGAAGCTTAAAATAACTCTCTGGCAAACAACCAGAGAGGGATGAATAAATATTCATTTTATGCATGAGTAGACAGTTTAAAAAATATCAAATCCTGACAGGTGCCCATAGGGCTGGGTATTAACATTCTGTTGTCAGGCTGGGTGAACCCCAGTGGTTTTCTGAACCAGTGCAGTTGTGCTTTGGGTCTGTTCTGTTGGCTGGTGCTAAATGAGAACCTCTTGGCCTCCAAGACCTGAAATCTTAGAAACTTGCTTGTACAGTTTGACCTTTAAATTAAAAAGCAGGATTGAGTTTGTAAGGCTGGAGGAGCAGCTCCTTCTAAAGCAGTGTTCAGAGCTCTGTAAAACATGGTGTGTGTTTCCATGTATTATATAAATATTAATTTTCCATCTTGTTCCTTCATTTTTTTCCTGTACTTGAGGCTAAATGTTCAATTCTTCCAACACACAGAAAGATTAGAGGCTCTCTGAGCACCGGGGGATTAAATGACAAATAGAGTAAACAGCCTGTACAATATGAGTTTATTTGTGTTTAATGCAGTGATATCAATGGCTGATACAGCAGCAGGCTGCAAGAGGAAGCTGATGCCAAGGGTTTGCAATAAAAGCTGTGGATGTGGGAAGCACCAGGAGAGGCTCCTGTGCTGATACCCCAGCTGAGCAGGCTGTGGGAACAGCACCCCAAACATCTGCTTTGGCCTCAGCTGTAAATCCATCTCCATATCTAAATACAGCCATTCTAATACATTCTAATTTAAATTTCTCTCTGAATGCTTGGTAGAGCTGGTGCCTCCCATGGGGGAGTGCAGCAATTCCCTTCACATTGGCACATCCCTGACAAGGGCAAGTTCCAATGGCTTTATTTGCCTCTTTAATTATGATGCACCTTTAACATTTTCCAACTGCTGTGAGCTCCTCTCATTTGGGCTGTCATGGGAGGGCTCAAGGCAGCAAAAGCAGCAGAACTTTCACTGGCTGGAATCTGTATCACTTTAGCAGGAAAAGAACACAAAGATAATGTCAGGAGGTTATTTTTTCCTCACGCTTGAATAGACTGATAGTCTTGATTTTGTCCAGCACAGTGATTCAAATTATTTCCTATAAAACAGCACATTTTTCATTCCCAGCCTATTCCTCTGTGTGAACGTTGAAGTGCTGCATTGCAGTTAAAATTGATTAAATACTGTAAATTCTGGCCCATTATCGAGTAACTTTTCAGAGACTTCAGATGTCGCTGCCTTTAAACCTGGAATTCTTGCTGTGTTTGTTCCATCCTTTAGGACACAGCGTTTGTCTTCTGCAGAAAGTGGCAGTGGGATGTGATGGGCCCCTCTGGCCACCCATGGCTGTCTCTGTCTCACCACCACCTGATCAGAATTCAAACTTCATTGTTTGGAATTTGTGTGGTGCTTGCCTCATGTCCTTGGGGTTTGGTTTAGGTTTTGGGGTTTTTTTTTTAATCAGTGAATTCCAGTAATTGTGAATTTTACCAGCTGTTCTCAGTCTGTTGAGTTTGAAGTGACTTGGGAGTAACTGGGATATCAATTCCTTGGAGTGGGGCTTTAACTCTTTCCCCAAGAGCAAGAATAAACCACACATTAAGGTGTTGAGGGTCTTTTTAACATGAACCAAGGGAAAATCACAGCAGCTGCTGAAATGTATTGACCTGATCCAGCACTGTCCACATCCCCAGGAGCCCTCTCCTTTTTTTCCTGATTTTTTCCCTTTGTTCCTATGGAAAAGCAGTCCCAGGAAGCTGCTGCAGGCATTTTCCATCCCACCCATCCCTATCCTGGGTTCAGTGGTTGTCATTTTGCAACACGAGTGGCCCCTCTGTCACTGAGCTCTGCCTTGTTCCTGCAGGGCTTAAGGTCATACAAAGTCTTTATTTTTCTCTCCTCATCATTCAGCATCATCTTCAATTCATGTTGGTTCTGCCTCAGCCCTTAAGAAAGGGACCTGCTTAAGTGACACCTGCAGTTGAAAGCACAAAAGGTAATTTAAAAAAGAGAGGCAGAGTTTAAAGGAATAATCCCAGAGCAGCACTGGAGGGTTGTCCATATTTTCTGGGCTTTTTGTAATTTTCCTGGATAGCACTCGAGGTTTATGTTCACCTGGTGTCAAAACCAAGATAAAGATTCAACTCTGAAACCATCAAAAGAAGTTTCCTTATTCTTAAATTTTGTTTTATCATTTGCTGAACACAATTTTTATATGTAGTCCAGCCACGAATGAATATTCCTTATCAGGTCTAATACGTTGGGGTTTTTTTAATTTCATGGAGGAAAAGTCAATTTAGAGTATGAACTTGTACTCCAGAATCTCTAAATCAGGGATTTGTAGGCAAAAAAAGCTCAGAGCACCATGGAGTTATGAAGGCTCTGATTTATTCATGAGAACATGTTATGTATTCTCCTGTTTAAGAAATAAAACTTATTTCTAAGTTAGGAGAAACCTTTCTTGACTTCTGAGTCACAACCAGCAGCAAAGGCTTGATTTTCACAATTGACAGGAAAGCCGTAATCTTTGGCCGTGAAATTGCAAAGGAAAATATCCCGCTCTAATTGGACTATTTCCACTGACACCAATTATTTCTAGGACACAATTAAGGCTCTTTTGCTGGGTTTAAGTAAAATTATGACCCAGAGCAGTGCGTGAAAGGCACGATTATAAATGAGAGAGCTGTGCACTCACATCTGCCCTCCCTCCCTCAAGCCTGGCAGTTGCTTTGGGTGCTCTTTGCTGCATCTCCTTCACCAGCCCTGGCTGGGAAATCCTCAGCTGATGATGGAGCTGGAATCCAGCAGCTGCCCAGGGGTCCTTGCAGCCTGCACGAGCTCTTCTCCACATGGTGCTGGAACACGAGGTTTAATCAGGATTTTATGCTTCCCTGTCCATCCCAGCCCTGCTGTGTGATGCTGGTCCTCACGGCCTGTGCAGGTGTGAGGGGCTCAGTTCAGCACTGGCAGCTGCAGCTCTTGTTGCACCTAAGGCTGGTAAAGTCTGGTTTCCCTCCCAGCTCTGTTCAGGTGAGGACCTGAGGTCATCAGAAAAATCAGTTCAGCCCCAGAGCAGCCCAAGGAAATGGCTGTGGATCCTGCCAGCACCCCTATTTTTCTCACACTTAATTGAAGCAAAAAGGCTGTGATTTTTCTGAGCTGGCAGAAGTGACAAAATGAGAAGCAGATGGTGCCTGTGCTGTTGAGCTTTCCCCAAGGCCTCCCCTCCCTGGGCTGCTCACCTCTGGCTTCTGATTTTCTGAATGTGAGCTTGTCAAACACAACTGATCCCTGCTCTGGGACAGGGACAGCACCCAGGGACAGCTCCTGGAGCTGGGCCAGGGAGGTTTGGGTTGGGTTTTAGGGAAAGGCTCTTCCCCAGGGAATGGGAACATTCCCAAGGCTGCCACAGCTCCAGGAAACGCTCCCAGGGAGGATTTGGGGGGTCTGTGCAGGGCCAGGGGCTGCACTGGGTGATCCCTGTGGGTCCCTTCCAGCTCAGGATGTTCCATGGTTCTGTGATCCCACAGCTGCTGTGATCTGTGAGCACTGACACCCTGAGGATGATGATAATGATGATGCTGAGGGTCAGAGTGAGCAGCTGTGGCCCCTTTGGGGAAATTTCCTGTCACAGGTTTGTGGCCAAACATTTCAGCAAGACTTGGGTCACAGAATGGTGAATGAGCAGCACAGAGAGAGCTCCCAGTTTCTTTATGGGGAAACTAAAAACCCAGTCAGCAGCTAAGGACAAAACCAGTGAATGGCAGAGAGAGAGATGTAAATGAAATCAAACCCCAGTAATAAAATCAAACACCAGTGCACTGCTCTTAGGGCTGACTGAATGAAGTAAGTTCAGAGTTTCTTTTTCTCTTGTAAGCTCCTACTGCTCATAACAAATAAAACTTGTAAACATAACACAAGTGTTAAGCTTCATTAAATTTGCAGCAGACAATTAATTTTTTTTTTTCAGGCAATTGAGAGGTTCTTCTGTAGTACTGATTTAGTTTAATTGAACATATTACCACAAGCAGACAATAAGAAATATATTGAAGATATCCATCTGGCTCCCACTGCAAACCTCGTGTGTCGTTTGCTGGGGCTGTCACAGCCCTTACTAATTGCCTCATTTTGGCTCTTTCACAATCAGTGTGATTTAGCCATTAACATGATAAAAGTCATCTCTGTGAAGGGCTGATATTAAAAGGCATAGATCTCCTCCTGCCTTGCTGTGGTGCCAGTTTTGGACGGATCCCCGTTGTTATTGGAGTGATATTTTTCAAAGCGGAAATACAAACGATCGGCTCCCCGGGAGAAACTGCTGCAGGTACCTGGGGGTGGTGATGGAGGGGCTGCAGCTGCTGGGAAATCTTCCCTCTGCATTTGGGAATTCCCTCCCACCTCTTTCTCCTTTCTCCTCACTCTCTCCAAGCCCCAGCCAACCTTCAGGCACATCAAGGGTCTTAAAACCGATAATTGCTCTGGTAAATAATGGAATCGACACAACAGTGAGTGCTGGTGCTTCTAGACACACCTGATTCAGCACATAAAGTGGAAAAAAGTTGTATTTTTAGAAAAGTTCAACCATTATGTTTGAATAACCTGTAGAGGGAAAAAAAAAAAAACAACAGTATTTTTGTTCTGTATTCTTTCCTTAAGCCCATAATGTATTGCAGGGTCAGCATTACTGCAGCCTCTCCTACCACAGGAAAAAAAAATATAAAGTTTAGAATAATGCCTCTAAAAGCTCAGCACTTTTGTTTTAGGAATTTTTCTGACTTCTCCCAAAAAAGCAGGAGGTTCAGTTGTTTAGCTCATGACAGAAGATGAGATCCATACATCAGCTGGAAGAGGAGACGACCTGTGGGTTAAACACAGACTCTTAATGAGATGAATGCAGGTTAATTAACAGTTTTCATCAACTCACTTCAATTTATTTTAACACGCTGCATCTCAGAAAGGTTAAAATATTTGTCACTTTTGGAATATAAATGAAAGCCCAACGTGGTTGAAACAAAGCCACAGGTCCCATTTGAATCCAGTGTGAGTGTGTTTATGTGTGTGATTGGACAGAAATCATAATTAACAAATGATTTTGCAGTGAGGCCCTGGGCCCTGCCCAGGGAAGCTGTGGCTGCTCCATCCCTGGAAGTGTCCAAGGCCAGGTTGGACAGGGCTTGGAGCAAACTGGGATGGTGGAAGTGTCCAGCTCAGGGTATTCTCTTATGTCCAGCACTGGTATTGGGAATTCATGCTGCTGCTCCCCCAGGCTGGGAGATCAGGGGCCATATCCCAGCTCCTGCAGCTCTGTGTGCCCCTCCAGTGGAGCCAGCAGGAATTTCAGGCACTGGGAGCTCTGGATCCTTGAGCTTTCAGCTCTGTGGAGCTGCCCTGGCTGGCAGAAAATGGAACATGACAGCTGTACTTGACGTTTGCAGCTGTGCTCAGCATTCCATGGGATGCAGTCCCACATCTCCTCCTTGCTGGGGGAGATCCTGGTTCTGAGGCTGCATTACTGCAGGACATTTATTCTGGGACAGAATAATGCACATTACTGCAGGACATTTATTCTGGGACAGAATAATGCACATTAGTGCAGGACATTTATTCTGGGACAGAATAATGCACATTACTGCAGGACATTTATTCTGGGACAGAATTTGGACACAGAGAGCTTGTCCTCCTTTCAAAGCATGCAGTGGGGTGAACTTCCAGGCAGGAGTTCCGTGGGAATTCCAGAAATCCTGGGTGAATTAGGGTGATATTCAAAGGGAAAGCAATAAAAGAGTCACTGAGGTGACTGTGGCAGTGTCCCCAAGCCACTTGTCCCCAGTTCTCCAGGAATCCTGTGTGCCTGGCGTGGGGGACATGGTGATCTCAGCATCAGCTGTGCTGGCAGTGACTGAGATCCCTCTCAGGTGAGGGTAAGGAAGCAATCTGGGAGAACAAAGTGAACTTTATATCCTTGAAATCAGTGCCTCGGAGCAGACCAGCCTGAGGGTGATGTTTTTAACATCAAAGAGACGGAGGAAATGTTTAGAGAGCACATTTTCCGTGGTGGGAGGAGGAAGAGTGGTGCAGAGGAGAATCTGGGACAGTGTTCGGGGAAATCCCAGTCCTTTTGTGCATTTTCTCAGGAGCACTTTTGGAAGCAGCTTAGCAGAGCCAAACACCCGAGGATTTGAGCTGATGGGAGCTTTTCTCCCTGAGCCTGGATTGCCAACAGGTTCCTTATCAGATAACAAAAGGCAGGTGGCACCCAGATACAGCCTGGGACTGACAGGTCAGGAGGTGTCAGATCAGGGGTTCAGCTCTGCTGAATGACAGGGAGGAGGTGCTTCAACTTCAGGGACTCCTGTGACCTGATTTTCCCTTTTTTTTGGTGCAAGATTATGAGCAATCCCATCAGAGATCACATGGGGACAGGAGTCTCTTGTCTTTATCCCAAAATCCAAATGTTCCTGACTCAGAAGCAGGTGGGCTCTGAAATACATGGAATTTTGTCAACTTGCCATGGCTTGGGTTGGTTGTCCCTGTCTCAGTCACACATGTACTTGGAATATGAATTTTGCTTTCATTTGAAGTTTTTTAAGTGGGCCATGAAGAACCAATCCAATTTGTAGGGTGTTTTCTTCCAGGTTTGTTATGAATATATGTGAATATAGAGTTTATTTAGGAAATCAGCAGTATTTCAGCAGTGAAAATTTCAGTTCCCATCCTAAGGGCACAGCAAAAAGTCTCTGTAAAAATCCATTAGTCCTGGGAGCTAAACTGAGCAGCTGACAATGAAACCATTCCCTGCAGGAGACAGCCATGGGTGGAAGTGTCTGGGAGAAAACTCCAGACCACGACTGACCCCAGCACTGAAGCCAGGCTGAAAGGAGAGGTGGAGCTGCTGTTCCTCCTCTTCCCTGTGTGTGTCTTCCCAAGCTGGATCTTCATCCTGGCCTTGGAATTATTTACATGAGAAAAAACTCGTGGCTAATTTGAGGAAGAATGCCGTGGAACAGCAGAAATGTCAGGGGCACTTTTTAATGATGCTCTGTGAGGAAGATTTATTCAGGAGAGAAGGCGCTGAGGATTTGGAGCAAGTTCTAATGAGGAATGGTCTTGGGGGTTGTTATTTTCATTTCACCTGTGGTCCTGCCTCCACCCTGCCCCTGACATCAGCAGCAGGGCTCAAACACGAGGCAGCAAAGCAGGAGCCCTCAGAATGTGAGGTTTGTCTTCTCTGTGTGCCGCTAATTAGAACGAGTCACTTCCTTAGGAGGGAGCACAGGGCATGGTGAGCCAATCTCATCTCCACCAGGAAACAAAGGAGACCTTTCCGGCCCAGGGAGTTTTGTTTCAGTGTTTGTTTGGTTGGTTCTGGTCTCTGGTTTGATCAGTAATAGGGGTTTGGGCGTCAGACTTGCTCATGCTGCTGTGGAGGCCTCAATGGGGATGCAAGAAAAAGTTCATCTGAAATAAAAATATCTGCTGTGCACAGTGGTGCAGGGAGACAACACAGCTCCTAATGAAGGCTTGATCCATTTTATAGGCTGGGCAAATAAGGCAGCAGAGACTTTTAATGACTTGCTCAAGGTCAGACACAAAGTGAGGAGGAGAACTCATTTTACTCCCAATTACTCCAAATCTGTGCCTACACCGGAGCAACCTTCCTCTTCATTTGTCTCTCTTCCTCCTCTTTTGCTAATCTAATTCTCTTTTTGATGGAATTGTTGAGTTGGATTTGGCTGTGACTCAAAGTCTGGATGTTCAGACTGGTGTTTGAGGGGCTGGGTCACAGCTGTGCTCAGCTGGGATGCATTCCCTGTGGGAACAGAGCTAAAATCACCCCCTGCTTTTGCTTTCCCTTCTCCCTGGTGCCTGGCTCGGTTCTTTGGATACCTGGAACATCCTGAGGTTTGCAGCTTTGTGCTTTGTTTGATTTAAACTTGCAGGTACTTTCTGACAATGTGCATTTGCCAGGAGTTAAAAGAGAACAGTAAAATTACAAAAAAAAAAAAAGTAAAAAAAAAATAATCAAAACTTCTCCTGTTTTCAGAGGTATCCATAGGTGCTCCCCTCCAGTTCCCTTTCCACAATGGGAAGATGAATGTCTTGAATGATTCATGTCATCATGAATGATTGGCTTGATCAATGTCCTGGACACCAAGCCTGGCTGATCCCAAGGCAGGGATGACACAGCCAGCCTTGATCTGTGTGACATTAAGGATGCTTAAACTGTGGATCATTCTCTGGGAAGCTGGAAAGTCCAGGCAGGGATTTTCTGGCTGTTCCCTAAGTCTGACAGCTCAAGAGGCATCTGCTTCTAATGACTCTTAATTTGGGATTTATTCTGGCATGGCAGCTAATTCTGAACATCTCGGTGCTGATGAGGAGAGTGGGGAACAGGCATGGAATTCACGTGGGAAAGGCCTAAAATACTCACTTGTGCCTTAAAAATGCAAAGACTGTGGCAGTCACTCCATGATTCTGCAGTTTGAGTGCCTGGATGTTGTATTTTTATTGCTCTGCTGCTTCCTGAATTTTTTGGTTGATGATCATCACTATTAAAACCACCTAAAAACACCATAAACGAACAAACTCCAGAGGGTGAACTGTTCCAAGGGGCAAAATGTTGTTTTGTGTCCATGGGCTCCATGGAATCACATCTGCACAATTCCCCTGGTTTGTGGTACGAGGAGAGCAGTGATTGATCCCTGAGGGACTCACAATTTATCAGAGATTAGATATGATTTCTGCTGTATCTGATTAACCTTCTCTGTGAGATGGCCATCATTTCTGCAATGACAGCAGATTATTCCGTGCTCGAAAAGACGGATATCGGCTCGTCACAATCAATAGCCCACAAAAGGTGACACCTTGAATTCCCCAGGTTATCCACAAAGATTGTCACCAACGCCTGCATCGTTTGTCAAATACAGAGATCTCACTTGAGGCAGCTCTGGAGTGAAGTGGGTTTTATTTCAGTCTGCAATGCAGAGCTGGAGAAGGATGTTTGAGGTTCCTGGTGTAATCAGGCGCTGTTGCATCCTGCCGCAAAGAGCAAGAACAAATTTCCCTGAGTGACAGATTTGATTGTCATCTCCAGAGCCCATTACATGTGATTTGCTTTGTGACAATTGTATGGGGAGAGCTTGATTGGATCAGATTGCATTGCACTGGGTAAAATGGGGGTTAAAGTGGAGTATTGGGTCCTCTCCCCACTCCCTGCACTCTCGCTGGAGTGGATGTATTTTCAGGTATTTTTTGTCTTTGAATTTGCTCTAATGGCACACCCCTCCCCAGTGTCCTCCCGTGCAGCTCCATCCTTAATGTGTTTTCAGATTTAAATTAACCTTCATTTGTTATTGAGCCACCCAAGGAATGCAGATTGGGGCGTGCAGAGTGCAGTCCCCTCTGGGCAGTGGGGGACATCCATTCCTGGCAGGGAGGCTCTGCCATCCAACTTTGGAGAGTTTTCCATCTGTGGGAATCTCTTTAGTGAAGCTGAGGATGAAACTTGGAAGGGACAGATCACAGGGAGCAACAGCCAAAGTCTCCTCTTACAACAACCTTTCCCTCCCTCACAGAAAATTCCTGACAAACTTCCTGAGAATTCCTGACAAAATTCCTGAGAATTCCTGACAAAATTCCTGAGAATTCCTGACAAAATTCCTGAGAATTCCTGATAAAATTCCTGAGAATTCCTGACAAAATTCCTGAGAATTCCTGACAAAGGGGCTCAGGCTCCCAGCTAGGAGCAATCCCATGTCCCCACACTGCTGTGGGGAGATTTAAGCCAAACAAAAGTGGCAAGATAAGGATCCTCCTTCAGCAAAGCAATTTTAGCGTGTCCTGAAGGCCCAGCTCAGCCCTGTGTGAGCTGAATTGGGTCTGTGCTCTCCCAGGAAAGGTCAGATGTTCCATCCCTCCCTTCCCTGATCCCTGCTGAGCACAGGGCCACGTCTCACTGCAGAGATCAGTGCTGCCTGATGGCACAGAAAGCTCTAATCACCAATCACAAATATTTCTAAAATCAGAGCTAAGTGACTTTATTCCCAGGCCTAAAGTCCCTTTTCAAAACCGATAGTCTCCTTTTAATAGGATTATATTTTATTAGGCTGAACTGCCATAGTACACACCAGAGGGTGGAAATGCTGCAGAATCTTCTGTTAAGAATGTGTGTAATAGCTGATTGTAGGGAAAAAAAGAGATATATAGGCATAAAAGCCAAGTGCCTGTTCCTGAAAGCATCTGTGTGACTCATCACAGCTCACAGGTGGGATATTTTAAAAGCCAAATACTGTAAATACTTAACCTTTTCCCCATTTCTTTTTCATCTCAATTTTGGCCATGCCCCATGAAGTACTCAATCTATTCAGCTGTAATTTGCTCTGCTAATTCCTCTATGTGTTCAGCCATTCACTGGGTTTTAATCTCTTTAATTCAGAGTTGTATTTTCCTCTCTCCTGCACATCTCAGTGAGGACAGAGCACTCAGAGCTCCCAGAAGTTTTACCAGTCAGATCTCAGAGGCTTCTGACTTTATGGTCCTGGAGAAATATTTCATTCACAAACAGAAGGAAAAAATAAAAATAGAGCACATTTGAGTATTTTCATGTATTGGACTTTGATTCTTTGGTTGCTCATAGAAACCAGATCCTCCAGGATTGATTTTTATTATCTCCAGACACGATTTGCCTTGGAATCAATACAATAATGTAAAATGTCATTGCAAATAGAGGACATTGATCTGAAATTGCATTTATTAACTCCCACTGATAAAAGCCAAAATGGAATTGGTAAACATGCTGGTATTCAAAAAAAAAGAAAAAGAAAATGAGTCCCAAATGCTCGAGTTAGAGTTCATCTACAAGAAAAACACATCTTAAAATCTTCTACAGGAAATTATTTATGCAAATAAGGAAAAATATATCTGCATCTTTAACACTGTAACACTAATCTGAGAGAATTAGGTAATTAGCTGGTTAATCAAACTGGAAATTGCTGTTTATCTGCCCAGGTCCTCATAAGGAATATCAGCAGTCAGGAGAATTTCCAACAGACCTTCCCTACTCAGGCAAAGAGGGGATGGGAGAGGGACACACACTGCAGAGCTCAGAGCAGGCTGAACTTTGGACTTCACGATCTTGGGGGTCTTTTACAACCTTAATTATTCCATGGTTCTCTAGGATCTTGTACAACATTCCCATTTGCTCCCCAGCAGCAGGGAAGTGCAAACTGGAATGAAGGCAAGGCTGGAAGAAGAAAGGAAGGAATAAGCTTTTGGAACATTTCCTTTAGAAGTAGGACAGTCTGAAAGCACTGCTCATCTGGGGGCTGCAGAGGGGAGTTGTGATTTTTTTCAGGGTTTTCATGCTGGATAAATATGTCAAAACCTGAGTATTCCCTTCTGTTCCTTCTCCTTCGACCTCCTCCTGTGTGCTGGGATAGATGTCTAAATAAGCATTTAGGTATTAGCTGCAGCCAGCCTTGGAAATGCTGACATTATCCCTTCCCTTTTTAATCTGCCTCTGAATGCTCAATTGCACCTATTCGAGGCCAGCAACAGGAGCTGCATCCCCTGAGCATTTCCAGGCTGGATTTTTGTTCCAGTCAGGCTCTGTGTGCCCCTCCAGCAGCAGGGCTGGCAGCACAGATCTGCTGTTGAGGATTTGGATATCCTCACCTGCAAGGTGCTGCTGAATCCATCCCTGGAGAGGCTCCCACAGCCCCCAGGGCTGAGCCAAGCTGGGAACGGGATTGGTATAGACACACAATAAAATATTGGCTTTTCACAAATATCCAGACGAGTGCTACATGTATAATGTTAAAATGGCTTTGCTGTGATAGTCAGGACAGCACATTTGAAGTGTCTGCTCAGTTGGGATAACTGCAGTGAACAGATGATGGGGACCCTGCTGCTATCAACACTCAGCACCCCTGGAAAGACCCAGCCAAGGCCCAAATTAAAAGGTGATAAGAAGAGAATTAAAGCCACAAGCCAAGACACACAAATGCTCTAAACAGGTGGAGCCAAGGAGTGGCCGTGCTAAACGTGCTGGGAAATGTAAAGTAATTAATGGAAAAGTTTGAATGAGCATAAAGTCTATGAATATGCATCAGGTGATGCACTAGAAATGGAATATAAAGGGTGTTTCCAAAACACCAGGGGTGCTCTTGGCAGAGAACCAGGCTCCTGGCTGTTTTAACCCTTTGCTTTATTGTCTTTGTCTCCTACTGACTTCTTTATTAAACCTTTTAATATTTACCAGGAAAGTCGTTTTTCCCAGGGTGCTGAGTCCACCTCGTCATCTGTGTGTGTCAGCCTCTGCTGAGGTTTGTGCCACAGGCAGAGCTGCTCACCCTAAACAAATCCTGCCCCCGAGGGACACCCGATCCATCGGGTGATTCCCTGGCACATCCCTGGGGCTCCTTGTGACCCCCAGGCCGTGCCCTCGGCCCTGCAGCCTGCCTGGGGCAACTGGAAATGCATCCCAGAATGCATCCCAGCATCCAAAAATGCATCCCAGCATCCCG
>NC_031781.1:18666862-18667739 GCF_001522545.3 Parus major
TGCATCCCAGCATCCAAAAATGCATCCCAGCATCCCGAAATGCATCCCAGCATCCAAAAATGCATCCCAGCATCCCGAAATGCATCCCAGCATCCCAGAATGCATCCCAGCATCCCGAAATGCATCCCAGCATCCCGAAGTGCATCCCAGCATCCCAGAATGCATCCCAGCATCCAAAAATGCATCCCAGCATCCCGAAATGCACCCCCGAAGAGTCGGGAGATGCATCACGGCTGATGATGGGCAGCTGAAAGAGGAGGGAAGGGAAGCGATTCCAGCCTTCCCACAGATGGGAGGCGCTGCTCGGCTCCCTCTCTTCTAAGGAAGAAAGGAAACTTTGTTAAAATCTCTTGCAGAACAAACCAAATCCATTCCCTGAGCCAGAAGAACGCCGAGTTCTTGGCACCGTGCTGCAGCGGTGAAGCTGAGGGCTGTGAGGCAGGAAAATGGGGATTTTGGGCAGGAAAATGGGGATTTGGGGCAGGAAAATCGGGATTCCGGACAGGATGAAGGAGCGGGGACCAGCTGGGGGGACCAGCAGGAGGCTGGCTGGGGGATGGACACCCAGAGGCTTCGCTCCAGCCAGGGACCATCCCCAGGAGCTCTTGGGCTGCTCAGAGCCTCTGGCTCGGCTCCAGCAGGACTGGAAAAAACATGGAAAACCGGGAAATGCCGTCTCTGTCACACCGAGAGCGTCCTCCCGAGAGCGCTGGCGTGGAAGGAAGGCAGGGAAGGAGCTCTGCTGTTCCCGAGCCTTCAGTGACACCTACAGACGTGCCTGCACATCCAGCTGTGCTCCCAGGGATGCAGGATCCCATCCCAGGAATGCAGGATCCCACCCCAGGGATGCAGGATCCCATCCCAGGGATGCAGGATC
>NC_031781.1:18667981-18712289 GCF_001522545.3 Parus major
GGATGCAGGATCCCACCCCAGGGATGCAGGATCCCATCCCAGGGATTCAGGATCCCATCCCAGGGATGCAGGATCCAATTCCAGCATGGCTGGGCATCAGCAGGAATTCCCCATGGAAAGCTCTGCGCTGCCCAGGGCAGGGATGGAGCCCCTGGGGATTTAACAGAGGTCTGGATGTGGCAGCTGGGACGTGGGACACTGGTGGCCTTGGCAGGGATGAGGAGTGGTTGGTGACCTTAAAAGATCTTTTCCAAGCTAAATGATTCCAGGATTCCATCAGGCATTTGTGGGAGCAGCGAGCACTCACAGTTCCTACAGCACCTGCAGGAGCTGTGCTGAGCTGCTCTGGCCTTCAGCAAACACCCTTTTCTTGATATCTTTTATAGAAATCCTAGAATTCTATTATATTTAATATTCTCTATGTTTATATAAACCTGTAACATTCTAACTGTACAAACCTATAATATTCTAACTATATTCTAGAATATAAATATTCCATAAAGAATATTTTGTATATATATATATATATATAATTATGTATCTAATATATTCTACAATATAGTTGTATGGAATTCTATAATATTTTATAGAATTCTGTAGAATAGAAATTACATACCAGATTTCTATATTCTAGAATCTATTCTATATTCTAAAACTCTATACAATTATATATATACTGTTCTATTTACTTATAGTCTTTATATTCTTCATTCTTTTCATGTTTATAAACACCTGAGAAATATGTAATGTATTAATTAATTAATTGACTAATTAAGTGTCATAACAGTTGTTCTAAGAGTTCCTCTGTTTGGTCACAAGTGAACAAAATAACAGACAAATGAAATTTGTCCAAGATAATACAGCCAAGCCCCAGAGGACTTGATCTGAAATCTCTACAGACAGGAACAAAATCCTTCTCCCCACCTCCTGCAGAGTTTTGATAAGGCTGAAAATCCAGGAACAGTTTTGCATCCCCTGGATTTCCGTGAGCTGTTCTGCCCAGTCCATATCTGTGTTGTTGTATCTTTATTAATTTAGCAGGGAATTAAGCAGGTGGGAAATAGGCTCAGGAAGTAGTAGTTAAGATTTTGGTGTCATGTACCAGAGATTGAATAATGCTGGTATTATTTTAGCATGACAGCTGTGCAGAGTAGATTTTTGGAATAAGCAAAAATATCTATCTCTGTATGATTTTCAGACTTTTGCTCTCATTGTTAAGCAATATTTTTTCTCCTTTTCATTTCCTCTGAGGCCCTGTAGAAAAAATTGCTGCATTTTTGTCAACAGGAATGGAAGAGAAATGTTAACTTTAGAGGCAGAGGGAATTCACAGGCACAGACGAGGAGCTGGAGTCTGCATAATGTGTGGTGGCTCATCTTTCTGTGCCACACTCTGCTCACACTGAGGTGAAAAATAGACAATTAAACCAGTGGTAAAGGAGCTGTGGAGCTCCAGCTGTGCCAGGGATTAGTCCTGAGTGAGGGTGGAGCTGCTGCCTGTGTTTGACACAGAACCTGCTCCGTGTCTGGGGCTTCCCTTTGGAAATGTCCTGGTTTGGAGCCTCCTTCTGCCTCAGCCCCTGCCATGGCCCTGCCCACACCCCAGCAGGGCTTTGGGCTCCAGGCAGTGCAAGGTTCTGTTGGCATCACTCATCTTTAGTATTTATTCTTTGTGGGGGCCCTCCCTGCACAAGGGAAGGATTTGAGATGTGAAATCATCCATCAGAGAGCGTGGCCAGCTCCCAGTAACAGCATAACAATAATCTCAGCCTGATCTTTGCCTTTCCAGGTATGGCCACGTTAAAAACTCCTGGTTTTAATACATCCTTTTTATTCCGGTTTTGGAGGTTTTATATTTAATTTGGGAACAACAGAACAGATTTTTGATAACCACGGTGAGCGATGCATGAGTGTGTGGAAGGACGCTTGAAGTGAGAAGATTCAAATGAGAGAATCTCTGATAAAAAGATTTAATCGAGCCTTTCAGATCTTTTCCAGCCTTTTCTTTCCTCCTTCATCAGGATGGTGACTGGAAAAGGATTCTGGGGAGTTTATGAAGTGTTTTAATCCAATAACTAGAGAAAAGATAAACCCAAAGATGGAATAATTCACTTGTTGATTTAAGGACTTTCCTGAGTGATCAATGCATAGGATCTCTCTCAGCCCAGTCTCTGCTCCTCAGCAGAACAAAAATAATCTTTATTTTTTTCTTTTTCCCCATTTCTTTGTTGTTTGTAGATCCAACCCGGGTCATGGTGTCCCCTTTCAGCATGGATGTCACAGTTGGGGAAAGCATCGTCCTGCCTTGCCAGGTGTCCCACGACCACTCCCTGGACATCGTCTTCACCTGGTCCTTCAATGGGCACCTGATCGACTTTGAGAAAGATGGGGATCACTTTGAAAGGGTGGGAGGGGTAAGTATCAAATCTGACAAGGTGGGAATGTAGAAAAGGCTGCTAGCAGGAGGAACTGGAAGAAGGCAGCAAGAAAAAGGAGGAAAGAAATGGACAATTTTCAGCAGAGGTGGAAAACTGGGAAGGGTTTTGCATGTTGCTCTGAGGGAGGTTTTAGAGAGCAACAGGTCTCGGGCATAGTGACAGTTCATATTTACATTTGTCAGGAGTGAAATTTAATGCTGAAAGGAAAAGGAGATACAATTTCTAAACCTTGTTTTTATCCCTTAAAAAAAAAAAATCATTTAAAGATGAACTCCCAGATTGCTGCCCAGAGCTCACAGCAGCCATGGCTTTACAGGGTGACTGCTCCTGTTTTGGCCCACAAAGCTAAAATTACAAACTTTATTCATATTCCTCAGTCCAAAGGCCACAACCACGAGATTACCCTGAGATTTCCAATCTATTGAATGCTTTGTGTCTGGAGAGAAATTGAGAGAGGTTCTCAGCATCCAATACATGCAGAAATCTAATTAGTTCTATTCACCAGTTAATCAGACATGCACTTGGCGTTTGGAAAACAAATTACTGCTGGTGTGTGATGCAAGATTTCCTCACAGAGTGCTGTTCTCGTGATCTTTAGCACAAAAATGCTGGGCAATCAAAATGCTGGCTGGCACACAAAGCTGTGAAACTACTGCTGATACCTCCAGATTTGGGCTGGGCTTCCCTTGCAGGAGAGATGGAGACAGCCTGGGCCCCTGGATGCCAGAGAGGGTAAAAATCCGATATCCAGAGAGAAAAAGGAGGAATCAGAGTGAACCTGTCCTACATTGTCACTTTGCTTTAATGGGGAAAGGACCTGACAGCCCCCAGCCCTGCTCCCTGGAGGAGCCAGAATTTTAGGGATGCTCCCTCTCTTACCTTCCAGGCAGACTCCCATCATTTTAACAAGCCATGGCTTGCTTGGTGATGCTCTCATCAGCCAGCATAAAGTAAATCCATTAGTCACAGTGTCCTTCATGTGATAATGATGTTTAGGGCTCATTAAAAAGTAATTGTAACCACTTTTCCCTACTTTATCAGCAGGATTCAGCTGGTGATTTGATGATCAGGAGCATCCAGCTGAAGCATGCAGGGAAATACGTCTGCATGGTGCAAACAAGTGTGGACAAGCTCTCAGCTGCTGCAGACCTGATTGTAAGAGGTATTTGAATTTTGCTGCTGTTGTTGGTGTTGTTGTAGAAATTATTTTATTTTTTTTTCCTGCCTTCTGCAATCCCTGGGCTCAGAGACAGCCCCACACCTTGTAACCAATCTGAGGGAAAAGCCCTGAGTGCACGCTGGGGTTCACAGCACCCACCAGAGCATGTCAGGTGTTTCAGATGCTCCCAGAACAGAGCCAGCCCACACATCCCTGGTACCTGTTCATGTCCTGAATGCCAGCCCTGCACCCTCTGAGCTCATTTGTGCCATGGACTGAGCAGCAGGAGCAGCATCCAGCTATTGGCAGCACTTCTGCCAAACAACGTTATTCTTCTTCAGAATAAACATGATTTATTCTTATTAAACTCCACTGATATACCAAGATCTCTTCATTACTATGCACAGGTGATGTGTAAGTTTGACTTTAACAGAGCTGTAATTAATTACCCTGAGTCTGTGTCCTTATGACAAATATGATTTATATTTCCCTGCTTGTTCACTTTGGGGAAGGCAAATTTGGGTGCTGCTCTGTCCTTGCTACCCTTGGTTCTCATAAACAGGAGGAATATTCAGTTCTCATTAAATGAAATAACCCTTGATGATAAGAAAAGTCCTGATCTTGTCACTCCCTAAAAACACCAGAGGTGTTAGAACACTGGCACAGGGTGCCCCAGGGTGCTCAGGGTGCCCAGAGCAGCTGTGGCTGCCCCTGGAGGAGTCCAAGGCCAGGCTGGACAGGGCTTGGAGCACCTGGGACAGTGGGAGGTGTCCCTGCCATGGCAGGGGTGGGACAGGATGGGATTTAAGGTCCCTTCCAGCCCAAACCCTTCTGTGATGTCCGAGGTGGGAGCAGAGTGAACCTCGGGCATCGCTCCGGCAGCGAAGGCCGTGGGATGGAGCAGAGAGGTCTCTCCCTGCCTGGGGCTCCCTGCAGAGCCTCAGGGGTTAAAAACACCCAGCAGGGAGCCAGAACATCCTGATCTCTGCCTCCACACTGCTCCCAGCCCCAGGCAGGCAGGGAGAGCTGCAGCTGCCCCAGCTGCTCTGCAGGGACCCATCCCCTCTCTGTCCCTCGAGTCACTGGGGTTCTGCTGCGGTCCCACAGGTCCCCCGGGGCCCCCCGAGGCTGTGACCATCGATGAGGTGACAGACACCACGGCCCAGCTGTCCTGGAGGCCGGGGGCAGACAACCACAGCCCCATCACCATGTACGTGGTGCAGGCACGCACGCCCTTCTCGGTGGGCTGGCAGGCAGTGAGCACAGGTAAGGTCCTCACCTGGCACAGGGAGCTCCAGGGATGGCAAACCCACCCCTCAGTGCTGTGTGGAGATGGAAATGACACTGTTTCTTGGTGTATAATTTTTATTTCTTTTATTTGTTTATTATTTTATTTTTCTATTATTTTATTTTTTATTTTATTTTTTATTTTATTTTTAATTTATTTTTAATTTATTTTTTATTTTATTTTTTATTTTTTATTTAATTTTTAATTTTATTTATTATTTTATTTTTCTATTATTTTTATTTATTTATCATTATTTTGTTTATTTAAAAAATTATTTATTATCCATTTATTTAATTTCTCTATTATTCTAATTATTATTTTATTTATTTTTAAAATTCTTCTTTATTTCTTTATTTATTTCTCTATTATTCTAATTATTTATTTATTATTATTTTATTTATTATTTTATTCAGCATTATTTTATTTATTTATTAAATTATTTATTCTTCTTTTATTTATTTATTATCTTGTTAATTCTTTTATTTATTAATATTTCATTTTTCTTATGTTATTTTATTTATTATTTGATTTCTTATTTATTATTTTATTATTAATTTAGTTATTATTTTTATTATTATAGTTGTTATTATTTTATTATTATTTATTTAGTTCATATTTATAGGAATATCAGAAGATTCTGTGTTTGAATCTGGCTAGCCAATAATCTCTTGAAATTCACTTTACTGGTTGGTAATGGTTAGGGCACATGTTCAGTAAACTTTTCTCTTTTTTAGATAGTTTACATTTTTTTTTGCACAGATTCTCACGGGATAGACTTCTTATTTTTAAAGGTATAAATTGTTTCTTTCATAAGAACAGCTTGTTACGTAAACTGATTTTCATCTCTATAATTTTTCCTTAAGGGAATAAGTAGATTTTCACTGTTACAGTGAGTTCCAGTCTTATGAAAGCTGACAGGTTTCTCACAAGACCTTATCAGGCTAGCTTTTAGCTCAGCCTAAGTAATAAATAAAATAAGATAATAAAATAATATAATAAATAATAAATAATAAATAATAAAATAATAAAAAAAGAAATAATTTTTAAAAATAATAAAATAATAAAGCCTGGTTTAACAGGGCCTTTCTTTTATAAGGTTTTTACCTACCTGTAACACCTCAGCCCCCACACCGAGCTGCTTGGACCAGCCCCTGATGTGAAAACCAATTTCCCTGGCTGCAGAGCACTGCTTTTATTAACTGGTTTCAGGTTTGGCAACCCAAAGATTTAGTGTGCAGCCAGTGCCATTACTCACCCATTTTTCTCATGAATGTTTAAGGGAAAACAGAATGAATTCCTATCTCTTGTTGCTGTGCTGGAGATATACAACAGTAATTGTGGCCTATAAAGACATCCCTCAGGGACAAACCGTGTCATCCAGCCCATCTTTAAGGAGAATTATTTTCCTGATAGAGGGAAAAATCCCATGATGTAATTGCTCATTCCGTCAGAGGTTAATTTTGTTCCAGCAACCATTAAACAGAGACAACAGTGTGTTTCAGAAAGAGAAAAACAAACACCCTCCAAACCTGGTGTCTTGACACTTTGTTTCCAAACTCTGGCAATTTTGGAGAAACTCTTTAATGGCAGGAATTTCTGGGCTAAAAGCACGGGGGTTTGGCACACAGGGGGTTAATGCTGCCTCTTTCACTTCTTTGCACTTGGCAAAACATTAGAAAAATCAGAGAAAGTTTACCAACCCTTCTTGGTACTTACATTAAGCCCTCACCTTTAAGGAAATGAGATTTCCCTGTGCCTTTTCCCAGCAGTATTTTAACGTTTCCTTGCACCCCCAGTCCCAGAGGTGATCGACGGCAGGACGTTCACGGCCACGGTGGTGGGGCTGAACCCGTGGGTGGAGTACGAGTTCAGAGTGGTGGCTGCCAACCTGATCGGGATCGGGGAGCCCAGCAGGCCCTCCGAGAAGAGAAGAACCGAGGAAGCTCGTAAGTAGTGCTGGGCAGAGCAGCTGAGGGGGAAATCCCTGGGGGATAAATGCCAAGAGATCCCTCAGCTCTGGGCAGGTGGCTCCTCTGTTCTGTTGGAGCCCATGGAGGAAACGAATGTGAAACGGGAAAATAAATAAAAGATCTTTTTTCAATGTTTAAACTAAACAATTAGAGACTGAATACACAAGTTAATTGACATACTTTTAATATACTATTATTGACATACTTTTAATGTGCTGTTTGCCATGGCAAATTAGTCATTTTAACAGTTGCTGGCACCAGCAGGGGAAGGGCAGCAGTGTCCTGCTGCTCTGTTCCATCTCCATGTGGATTTTGGGTTTCAAAGCTGTCACATCCATCTTCTGCATTTATTTTTTTGCAGTCCCTGAGGTGACCCCAGCTAATGTCAGTGGAGGTGGAGGCAGCAAGTCTGAGCTGGTCATTACCTGGGAGGTGAGTCTCACTCCAGCCTTCTGTGGATTTTGAAGGGTTGGCAGTCAAAAAGCCCAGATTGTGTGCTAAAAACAGCCCAGCTGAGCAGATGGAGCTAAAGGATGGGCCCAGCCCCAGGGAAGTGGGGAGCAGGGGCCATGGGGAGCAGGATCTGCCACCAGCTCAGCTCCCCTTGACTCCCAGCACACCCACACGACAATAATGTGGATGCCCAAGGGATAAACCAAGCTTGGAACATCCTGACCTGGTGGAGAATCGCTGTGCTGGCTCCCAGCTTCCTCCCTCCTCCTGCCTGGGATATGAGGCAGCAAACAGATCAGAGCCAGCACAGGGCAGGCTGGCTTTCATTGCTGCTGATGGCAGCCAGCGAGAGGAGATGCAGAGATGGGAAATGTTTAATATTCCTTAAGGCAGACGGGGTCAGAACTTTAGTCATTTGTCTGCTCATATTTTTGTGTTGTGATGCGATGCAGCTGGCATATTTCTCCTAATAATGAACTCCACTAGACATGCTAACACTTCCATTTAGCACTATTTCTGACCAAGCTGGCAGAATGAATCGCCAGAGTTATTCTTGAGGTTATTAAAAACCTATAAATGGGTTTTTGTCCTCACCACACAGCTCAATGTGCTAAATTTCCTCCTCTGTTGGACTAATTAGTTACGCTGTGTCTCCTAAAGATACTGCAATATGTTTCAAAAACACACATGGCCAGAACATCAGCCATCGGTTCAAGATGTAATTTGCACAAAATATCATTTGCATTTTGATAAAGAGTGGTTTTACTCTTTTAAATGTCCAGAGGCCTTTTCTTTATGTGGGCCCTGCAGCACAGAGCAGGATGCAGTCAGCAGTAGTAACCCAGGCTGAAACTCCATGGACATCTCAGGGATTAAGGTGACCCATAATTATGGATTATTTCAATACTGGAACCTTTGGGTTTAGTGCAGCTTTTTAGGGGGCTGCAAGCCTCAGAGTATGAAGTGTCAGTGTGTCCAGGGTGTGTTCTTTGTTCATGTGTGATCCCAAAGGCCTGAGAGCGGCAGCACGTGTGTTGGGAAAGCAGGAACAGAACAAACCTCAGGCTCTTCACAAAGCCTGAAATTACATCAGAAATGAGGCCCCATCTGGTCAGGGAGGGAGGGGAAATAAGCTTCAGGAGAAGTGTCTTCTGGAAGTGCTGCTTTGTGTGGAAGCGTGTTTCTGCCATGGAGCAGAAAGGCTCTGGTGCAGGCAGGATGGGATCAATTCCTGTTGGATGTGACACAGGACCTCCTGCACCTCTGTCCAGTGCTGTGTTCACAGAATCATCACAGAGCCACAGAATCAATTAACTAGGTTGGAAAGGATCTCTGAGATCATCAAGTCCAGCCTGTGAAGGCAGAGGACCGAGAGGAATGCCGGGGGTGCGGCGGGGCGCTGGGCGCGCGCTGAAGCCGCTGTTTGTCCCTGCCCACAGACGGTGCCCGAGGAGCTGCAGAACGGGGGTGGCTTTGGCTACGTGGTGGCTTTCCGGCCCCTGGGCACGGTCAGCTGGATGCAGACGGTGGTGGCCTCGCCGGACGCCGCCCGCTACGTGTTCCGCAACGAGAGCCTGCCGCCCTTCTCGCCCTACGAGGTCAAAGTGGGCGTCTACAACAACAAGGGGGAAGGCTCCTTCAGCCCCGTCACCGTCGTCTACTCGGCAGAGGAAGGTAGAGATGAGCCCTCCCCACCTCCTCTCCCTCCTCCCTTTCAGGCTCTGAAGGGCTTTGGTCTCCACCTTGACGCATCCTTTGATACCTCAGCCCCGCTCTGGTTTATAATAAATGGCGAACCGTGATTAATTCTTCTCGTAGTCATTAAAATAACGTTAATCGTAATGAAATCTTTTGATATTAATGGAAAAGTAATATGTAATCTGGGAAGAATTCCGTGGAGATTTAGCATGAATTAATGTCCACTGATTAGAAAATGTTCCCACTTGTCCTAATTACAGTACATGGTATCCTGGGCTGAGTTTAGTAATGACAGCTTATTATTTCTGAGGGAGAGGCCCGGCACAGCCTGACAGGCCATCGGTTTGAAACGTGGACATTTGTTTGCTTCCTTCCTTGTGCAATGAGGAAAATAATTCCCCCTGGTGTTTGGGACTAATTGAACATAGAATTGAAAAGTCTTACTTCTGCTTTTAACTGCCCAGAGCCAACCAGAGCCCCCACCACTGTTTTGGCCAGAAGCGTTTCTGCCTCAGACGTGGAAGTTTCTTGGGCTCCCCCGTGGGAGAACCAGCACAAAGGAAGAATACAGGGATATGAGGTATGGGAAACAGTGCAGGATCCTTCCAGCAGCAAGCCTTGAGGGGACACAGAGATGTCCTCGTGCTGCTCCTCCTGCCACGGATGTGTTCCTAAAGTGGATTTGCTTCTCTCTGCCTCTTTAGTGCACAGACATCTCATGGTTAAAATTCCACCCTTCTCTCACAAGGTTAAAAATTCCACCCTTCTCTCACAGGGTTAAAAATTCCACCCTTCTCTCACAGGGTTAGAAATTCCACCATTCTCTCACAGGGTTAGAAATTCCACCCTTCTCTCACAGGGTTAAAAATTCCACCCTTCTCTCACAGGGTTAAAAATTCCACCATTCTCTCACAGGGTTAGAAATTCCACCTTTCTGTGTGGGGTCTGCTGGAAGCAGAGCCCTCCCCGGAGGTTCTGCCATGGCCAGGCTTGGGGAGGGGAGCCAGGCTGGTGCCCAGCAGGGCCAGGGATGGTGGCAGGGAGCAGGAGGTGTCCCTGGGAGCAGATCTGGGTTGGTGACAGGAAGGAATGGGTGCTGCCAGCCCCTCTGGGGTGGGCAGTGCCACAGCCCTGCTCTGCCCCCCAGGTGCGCTGCTGGCGGCATGACGAGAAGGAGGAGAACGCCAAAAGGATCCGGACGGTTGGGAACCAAACCTCCACAAAAGTCAGCAACCTGAGGGGCAATGCCCTCTACCACCTGGCAGTCAGGGCCTACAACACGGCCGGCACCGGCCCCTCCAGTGCCGCCGTCAACGTCACCACCAAAAAGCCACGTGAGTGTTGGCACGGATGCCCCAGCAGGGTCCAGCCACTGCTCCCCTCTCCCATTTCCCAGCTCTCTTGAGTCTGAAGGAGCTGTCAGATTTCTCCTTGCCAGGTTTTTGTGCAGATTTACCAGGCTCAGACTTTCTATTTAATTTTTTTTTTTTTTTTGTGAGGTTCTTCCCGGTGTTAAGTAAGCAGAGCATGCAAAACCAAAATCACAGCTGTGCAGGCAAATTAAATATTTATCTCAGTGTTCAAGAGGGCCTTTTTCCTCTGGTCTCAGGCATGTTGAGCAAGTGACTGAATCCTTTTTTTCATTTAAAGCCCCGTGTCGTGTCACACCTCCCGTGACCTTGAGGACACAGATGAGTGGAGCAGCTCGTTAGCTTTGCAGAGGGACAGGGCTCTGGGCAGGCTCAGCTGTGCTGGTGGAAGCCCCACTGGCACTGGAAGGGATCCAGCTGGATCCAAGGGAATTGATTCTCCTCAGCAACGTGCTGCTGTCTGTTTTTTGGTGTAGCACCGAGTCAGCCCCCCGGGAACATCGTGTGGAATTCATCCGACTCCAAGATCATCCTGAACTGGGACCAGGTGAAAGCCTTGGACAACGAGTCAGAAGTGAGAGGCTACAAAGTGAGTATTTCCATGATTTCCCAGGTCAGATGTGGGGCACTCCTCCAAAACCACAGCCATGCCAGTCCATGTGAGCACACTTTTCCTGCAGCTCCCACCTGCAGGACTTCGCTCCTGCCTTCCCTGGAAACTTCCCAAAGGCTCTAGTTGGCTCCTTAACTGCAGATAAATAAAATGCTTTTTAATAGCTCCCATTTCCTGCAGAAAGGCAAGCCAAGAGGAAAAGAAAGAGAACCCTCATTAGAAGCAGTTTTAATAGGAAATAATTTAACTAGAGAGAAACCTTGGGAAGAATTCAGCTCCATCACCTTCCTCAAGGGTTTCATTTTGCCAAAAAGATGTTGCCCTGGGGTTGGAACTGTGCAAACATTTTCCACCAGGGCCTGAGCCAGTGAAGGACCTGGCCATGCTCCACGTTTTATTCCCAGTCTGGAATGCCAGCAGCTTGGTGAGCCTGTGCCAGCTCCCCTCAATTCCTGCACCAACCTTAAGGGGTCTTTGGTGCTCTGTGTGGGCTCAGCAAAAATAAGTAATTCCTCAGGGTTTTCAGTCCAAACCTCTAATGAACCTCAGCAATATGGAGCAGCTTTTCACTACATACTTTAGGTCTGAAATGCAAATTAAGAGGGAGAGAGACTCATCACCCTGGAAAAGCATCTAGAGGCTTTCTAAAACATTCTCCTTTAACTGACTGTAAGGATAGCCCATGGATTTATCCAGCCACATGGATTTATTTCCTGAATCACAGCAAAATATTACCTATTTTTCTTCTTTTTGCCTAGAAATCCTGTATTTTATGTCACAATTTATGATATAAATTAGTGCAACTCCCACAGCGCAGAAGGTCATTCACAAAAGTCATTTATTCTGGGAAACCTTTGATGGCACTGCATCAAGTATCCCAACTCAGTTTCCAGAAGGAGCATAATAAGGAGTTTCTGACCTCTATAAAGAAGTTTTTACTTTTATAGGGGTTTCTTTTAGCTTGACCAAGGTAAAGGTTTCTCTGAGGGGCTCCACCGGGTACCAGTGCCGTGTTGGGTGCTGCTGATCAGCCTCATCCTCCTGCCAGTGTCACCCCCCTGCCCACCAGCCACCTCTGTGGCAGCAAATCCCACATGTCCCCTGTGTGACCAGACCATGCCTGGGGCAGCAAAAGAGCAGCAGCACCTCTGCACAGCCTGAGGTGACAGCTCTGAGGACAGCTCTGCCCTTTCTGCCTCCTGTTCTGTCTCCCCCGGCCGCAGGTTTTGTACAGGTGGAACAGGCAGAGCAGCACTTCTGTCATAGAAACAAATAAAACCTCAGTGGAGCTGTCCCTGCCCTTTGATGAGGATTACATCATCGAGATCAAACCCTTCAGCGACGGCGGCGACGGCAGCAGCAGCGAGCAAATCCGAATCCCAAAGATATCCAGTAAGGATGGGGGGGTTTGGGCTCTGTGCCACGGGCTCCCAGCAGCAGATATTCCAGTCCCCGCTTCTGATTTCATCCCAAAAGCAAGATTCAGCCATAAGAAACGCCATCCTAAGTAGTTCTATTTGTATTTAAGGTTTCCAGACACTTTCCCCTCTCAGTTCCATGCTCTGAATTTATTGTTTCGCTGCCATTCACTGTAGCCAAATACAGGATGCAGAGGCTTCTGAATCTGTAAGGGCTACTGTACAGCCACATCCCACAGTGTGCTGGATGCATAAATATTTATTTAAGGAAATGAGGTGGTGTAGAAGAACAAACACAAAGAGTATTTTATTACACAACATGGCTTTTGCAAAATCTCCATGTCCCATCTTCCATTAATAATGTCCCAGTTTATAAGCTGCATTAAATCAGGAGCCTCTGCAATGCAGGAATATGGCATTAAAACGAGAGTGATGTAAAGAAGCCCTGGGTGAGAGCAGAGTTCTCCCCACTGTGGCTGTGTAAACCATGCAGAGGAATTTAATCAGCAGCACAGGAGGGGCGAGGGGAGCTGGAACACTCCAGCCCACATTTGGCTCCAGGCTGTGGGTGACGGAGCAGGTACACGGCTCCTCCAGGATGGGGGTCACCAGGAACAGCTGGGAGATGCTGCAGTTGTCAAAAAATACTGAATAATGACAAGCAGGCAGCGTGTGAAATGACAGAACTGTGAGAGGAGGAGCCTCAACACAAGGGGGACAGGAATTGAAACCAACAATTCAGCTGGACACAGTGAAGAGGAGGAGGGGGCTGTGCGTGGAGGCTGTGCCTTATCTGAGCAATGAGAATTCAAGCCTTGGAGGGGGTGGGTTAAGGAAGAGTTTAGGGATTGCTCTCTGCTCACCTCTGGCTCCTTTTCCCCCTCTCCCCTCTCAGATGCCTACGCCAGAGGCTCGGGCTCGTCGACCTCCAGCGCCTGCACCCTGTCAGCCCTCAGCACAATCATGATCTCCCTCACAGCCCGCTCCAGTTTATGACAACAATGACATCGAGGACTTCTTCTTTATAATATAAGCAACATTTAGCTAGTTGTTTTGGAGACACCCAGTACTAAGTAATATTGTGGTTTGAGTACATCTTACTACTGGAAAAAAAAAATGTTTATGCTTCTTTAGGAATGGCATTATACAGTACTTCCTCAAAGCAAATATAGCTTTGTCTGAAGTTTCCTTGGAAACTCTGCAATGCACTGAAAACATCTGTAATATGATGTTACCAAAGCAGTTTACATATGTCCTTATATGCATATTTTTTATTATATATTTAGTGTTTTATAGAATTTTTTAAAGTTAACATATGATGTAGATATTAATTTTTTTCCTCTGCTATAAAATGCTACGGACGACATTATCACGGAAATATTGTTTGGGATTTTTTCCTTTACGGCGGAGAGTTCCAAGTTGTTCTTGGCAAATTGGCTGGAGTTGACTGTACAGAACTGATCCAGACCCAGATTGTAACAGGCTGAGTTTCACTGGCAGCTCCTGAGTTCAGCTAACACACGTTTTATCCAGAGCTCTGAGCAGGACAAACTCAAAACGCCCACAAGAGCAGGATTTTGGAAATCCCCACCTGGTTTTTGGTTGGTTGTGGACTACAGGACACGTAGCCAATATTCCAGCACCGTGCAGCGAGGAGGGGCTGTGAAATTTGTTTTGTCTTGATCATAATTAGCATTAAATTGGGTGGGAAAACGAGGATCCTGCAGTGCTGTGACCTCTGCGTGCGGTGACACAACGGGGCGCTGGGGGCACGCCCGGCTCCACCCTTTGGAGATGTAATTCCAAGGAAATTCCGCATGTTTGGGGATTAATTCCAAGGAGATCAGAACACGGCCACTCTGAGACAGAAAGCTGCTCTGGGCTCGTTCTTTGGGACACAACTCCTCATCCTTGGTAACTCCACTCTCCAGACAACGCTGGGGAATCAAACGCTGCCCCGGCTCCAGGCGATCCGTGGGAAAGTGGGAATCTCCCGGAGATCCCTGCTGGAAGTTTGCCTTTCCTTACAAACTCTTCCCAGATTCCTGGAGGCAGAACAGAGTCACACCAGAAAACGACACTATCCACACTGGAATAATTCTTCTCAAGAGAAGGACTGTTTGTTACTACGGGGAATTTTGTAAGTTCAGACGGGATAACGCTGGAAAAGGCAACGGAATTTTCTATACGATTTTCAACTTTCAATGCGCTGCAGTGGTATTTTATTTTATTTATTTTTCCTCCTGATAGCTTGAATTTGCCTGTAACTTGTCTTTTTTGCTTACAAAATAATACAGTTAACTTTTAAACCTTCTAAATATATTTATTCAGTAACTCATAATCAGGATTCCACTTGTGTAAAAGTCAGGGGTGTTGACCAGAGAAATATTGTCAGTATTTCAAGCTGTGTTCCTTTCTTAGTTTGATATGGTTACTTCTATGTAAAAAAAAAAAATAAAATAAGAAAAACCTTAAAAAAAAATAAAAAATCCACAAAACCGAGAAAAATGAAATAATAATAAAAAAAAAAGCTTCTGTAGTTTTCTCCCCGGTGTAAATGATATTTATCAGTGATCTAGCAGATGTAATCTTTTTTTAAAGGTATTGGTAATAAATATTCTGTCATTTGTAAAGATACATGTCTTCCAGGAGCCTTTTTCCTCCACTTTTTGTTCTGCCCAGTGAGAAATTTCCCCTCAGAGCCTGCTGAGACTGTCACTGATGTGAAGATACAAGAGTTGGTTTAAATCAAAACTTGAAGGGAGAAAAAAAAAAAATCTATTTATACACCTCTGGTTTAATTCTGCTCCCAAAAGTGACCAAAAATGTGAGCAGGTGAGTTTTGGGATGGTTTTGTAGAGCTGTGAGCTATCCAAGCTGATGGGGACGGTGCTGTTGGAGCATCTCTGACCCTGTGGCTGGAGCAAAACCCTCCCAGGCACTGCCCCTGCTTATCCTGGGGATTCCTGAGGATTTGGGGAGCACGGCTTGAAAGCACTAAATCCACCCAAGGCACATTTCTAATCCTTCCAGGGGCAGGAGCTGGAGGGTGCTCGCTGCATTCCACGGAGAAACGCCGCACTTCGCAATCAATGGAGCAGAAAAAGAAACCGGCCCCGTAGCACAATTCCATTTCTAAAAGGAAAAGTAAAATTGCCATTTCCAGAGGCAGGTGAGGAGCAGCTCCTGGGGATGCTCTCCTGGAGGCAGCAGGGAAGAGCTGGGCAGGAGGAATGAGGGGCTGGGAGCTGGTTTGAAGGGAAAAAATGAGGAATGAATAATTCTGTGTGGTGGGAGTTAGGGGCTGGAGATCTGGTGTGGTGGTGCCAAAACCTGACACAGCCCTGGCTGTGGCCTGGGATCCTGGACAAATCCCTTTTCCCTTGTGCTGCCTGAGATGAAGATTTTCCTCCAGGGATCGTGACCATGAGGAGGAGCTCGGCCAGGAAAGGTCCTCATCCTGCAGCCTCCAGGATGTGAGATCCCACCACACCCTGCCACTGCAGGTGAGTGGGCTGCAGCTGCAGCCTGGCTGGGGAAATGCAGCTACTCCTGCTTTACACCAGCTTGGATTTATTTACTAGCACGAGTAGAAGTGTGGCTGCTGGCTCTCCAAACCATCCAGCCCTGCCTGTCCCCATGAGGACTCATCCTGGAAATAACAAGGTCCTGACATGTAAAATATATTTAAATAGATTGCACTCACCTCTTCAACAGCTTGCCATTAATGGGAATGGGGTTATACGTAGAAAACTTATTTATTAGGCCACTGGAAGGCATGACATAAAACACATTCCAGTAAGTGAATTCTCTTTAGTCTTATTTTGAGGATTTTACTAATGAAATTCTGATTTTAGAGTGTTAAAGCTGGGCCCCTCAAATCCATTAAAAGCACATGCAGGAGTGACATTGGAGGCATAAGCATTATATTAATGAGCAAATTAATTTTGATGGAGCAATGCTACTTCACCCAGATGAGAACTGGCTCATTTATTATAATTATTTTTAGTCTGTAGTACCTGGAAACTCCATTTCTTCAGGCACCTTCCGAAGAACTTATTGGCTGGATCAAATCTTTGTTTTTATTCTTTGTTAACATGTTTAACCCAGCTCCATTTTCAGGAGGTGTCTTGGAATTAGAAGGAATTCTGCAAGACCAGGAGGACTTCACAGGCCAGGGAGGTCAAAGGCCGAGGTCTGGGGCAGGAGGTTTATTTGGGAACTCCCTCGGTGGATCCCAGAACACAGGGAAACACAGAAACTGAGACTGTCTCAAACCCAGGTCATCTAAGATGGAACAAAAGAGATCAAAGAAAACCAGGCTGCAATACTGGGCTTGGATTTTCAGAATTACTGGAGTTGCACACCCAGGAGGAGCCCAGCTCATTGCAGCTCAGACTCTTGAGAGCACCAGGCAGTCCTTGGCACATTTCTTTAATGACTTCACATTTGCAAACTCCCTGTTCCCAGGCTGCTTTGTTTTGTCAGTGCAATTGAGGAAGTTTATCTGTTTATGCCATTTTTCTCTTTTTTTTTCCTTCCTTCCCCCACTGAAGCTTTAATTTCTCACGGCAGGAAGCACAAACAATCCCTTGTTGAACTCCTGCAGATGCTGCCAGCCGATGTCAGAGCCTGAAAAAGAGCCTTGGATGGGAAAGGAGCCACACGTGAGTGTCCTGTGCCTGCCCAGTGCTGAGGTCCTGGGGAGCAGGGGATCCCACCCATCCCAGCAGGATTCCCTCGCTCAGGAATGGAAGAATCACAGGTGAAGCTCTGTTTTACACTGAAATGTGATACCTGAGTGTACAGAAGGAGCAGGCACAGTGTAGCTTTGCTTACAGGAGCAGTCAGGTGCACAAGCAGACTAATTTTGTCTTAAACAACCTACAACATCCAGAAGTTGTTGGTGTTCTATAAAGTCCTGAGACAGATCAGAGAACCACAGAGCATTCTGAGTTGGACAGGAGCCACAAGGATTGAGTCCAGTGGTCCCTACAGGGATCAAAGCACACCCTTGGTGTGATCAGCACCACGCTCTGGCCAGCTGAGCTGATCCCAGGGTGTTCCCCTCCATCCCAAAACGGAGCTGTGTCACTGCCAGAGCAAGGTGAGGTGTCTTTCAGCAGTGCAGAGGACACTGGCTGTGCACAGTCCCCACACAGGGTGGTCTGGCTGCACAGGCACACCCAACTTGACCCAGGAATTGCATTTCCATGGATGTTTTTCAGGTGGAAATTCACAGTTCCATTACAAAGCGTATCAGCAAAGGCCAGGTGAGCGTCCCTGCTGTCATGGTGGCCTTGCTGTGCAGCGCTGGGGGTGACAGCACTGGGTATTTCACAACTTTTTTCTTCTTTTCCCAGTGTTTGACCCCTCTTGGTCAGTGCCAGGACCACCTTGCTGCATCCACAGGGCCGTGCCAAACCCAGTTTGCATCTCCAGTTGTAAAGGTAAAACAAACATCCAAAAGATTAAGCTGCAAACCAGAAAAAAATGAATCCATTTGCTCTTTTCCAAGCTTTTTTTCCCCTGACACAGCCTTTGTGCCATGAACTTAAATCCTGCTTGAACAAGGCACCTGGTGAAGGCAAATTCTCCTCCCCACTGGGAGCAGGGCCACAGAGAGGTGACACAGAGCCGTCTCCAGCGCTGGTGGGTGACACTGTGGAGCCTCTCAGAACACGGAGTCATCGAGGACACTGCAGGAGAAGCCTTCAGCCAGGCTGCCCACCTCGGTCTCCGTGGAGCTGGTGCAGGTCCGTGCTCTCTGCAAAGCAAACACCCCTTGGAGCTGGGAGCTGGGGGGGTTGGTTGGGCTGGGGCAGAGCTCAGAGATCAAACTGGTGCGTTTAGAGAGGGATTAACCCAAAATGTTGTGTGGTTTAGGAGCTCAGAAGCATTGGGTTTGACAGGAGGATTTTCACCCTCTGGCTGAAGCTCTCACAGAGCTGCTCATCCTCTGTCCCTCCAGCCCTGCAGCCCCAAATTCCACATTTGCCACATTTTACCACAGTGGCCACCCCTCTGCAGCCAAGGACAAAGAGCCCAGAAGGACACACAATCATGGAATCTTTAAGGCTGGAAAAGACCTCCAAGATCATCAAGTCCAACCACACCCAGTAAACCCTGTCACAAAGGGCCACATCCAAAATCCAAGCGGGTTTTGAGCACTTCCAGGGATGGTGACTCCACCACTTCCCTGGGGAGCCTTCTGCAGGGCCTGGCCACTCTTCCAGTGAGGGATCACGGTTTGAGGCACGGGAATTTTTCTGAATACACGGCAACAAAGCCCATTGATGGAGCCACACCCTGCCAGAGCTGCACAAACAAGTGTGCAGGGCTGCTGGGCTGCAGAAGGAAGCAGCAGCAGTGGCTGAGCTGTGGGAAGCCCTGCAGGGTGGCAGGTGACACAGCAGGGACCAGCAGGTTCCCACGTGCAGGGCTTTCATCTCCTCACCCTTGTTTACACCGAATTTAGGAACTGAGTGTCCCCAACAAGCAGTTTCCCTGTCCCTGGTGACCTCAGCAGGAGCCCAGCAGTGCCAGCAGCCCTGTGGCTGTGCTGCCAGCAGAAATCCTCTGGCTGGTGTCACCCACCACGGCCAGCTTTGAGTAGACTGAAAACAAGGCAGTGCTGCTGCTGAGAATGCGAGCCTGCCTTTGCAAGCTCACATTTTCCAGCCACGGCATTAATATTTGTTATTTCTCATATTCCGAGCTGTGATGCCCCGAGTCGTGGCATTTTACACCATTTAATTAAAAACAAACATTATATGATAATCTTTTAAGCCTGTTTCCTTGACCAGACCATGGAACAATATGCAAAAAATTAAACCCCTGTTCCAAGGGGACAAATGAAAATCAAGTTGCTGAGCAGCCCTTCCCCTGAGCAGACAATGAGGGGTTTATCTTACCTGTAAGGTAAATGTTTTTATCAGAAGTAACAGCAAATGCAGAAAGGCTTAAGTCCATCTTAACAGTAGGAGCAAAACACTTTGGATTGTTAGGCTGAACAAAATCAGCTCTCCAGGAGTCACCCTGCAGTCTCTGCCAAGGCAGAGCTCTCTGCCTGCCTGGGGACAAACTGCATTTCCCTGTAAAGGCAGAGCCACGGGTGTGCCTGAAATTCGGTGTATATCAACAAAGCACCCGACAATAGCACTTAATCCTTCTGTCCATTTCTAACCCTTCCCAAAACACAACATCTGCAAATACGGGCAGATCCAGAGCTGCAGCAGCCTGGGACCCATCCAGGGCAAAGGAAGCAGCCACACAGCAAGGTGAGAATTACCACAGCAGTGAGGATGGCAAAACCAGCCTCAAGAATTGCTAAATTCAATGGGTTTAGTGAGCATGGGGTTGGACTGAATGGTCTTGGAGATCTTTATGGAGATTTAATGATTCTGTGACCCTCTGTGCTCTCAGCCTTACAAGGAAAAAGCAGCACACAAACAAAAGTATTTATTTTAGTTTAAAACAATAAATAAATAAAATGGTATTTTACCTCGTAGTCAATTGGGAAAGGGTCTCGGAATTTGTTGCTGGGTGTTGGGATTGGTGGGAACAGTTTCCTCCAAAGGTGGCTCCTGTAAATGGAGGGATGTGAGAGGGTTGCTGCTCCTGGGGGATGAGGAGCAGCAGCGTGTGCTCAGCCCCAGGAGCAGCCAGGGAGAACGGTCCCCACCGGGGCTGGGCAGCTGTGCTGGGCACCTCTGGGCTCTGGGGACGGGCAGGTGACAGGAGGAGGTGGGTGAGGCTGTCCCCAGCCTCTCCCTCTGCAGCTGCTCCCAGCCAGGCCAGGCTTTTCGGGCTGTCTGGAGAGAAATGAATTGCTCTGATCCGTCTGTTCAGGCTCCTGCTCTTCCCAAGGGCTCTGCTGTCATGTCCCTCGTTTGGACAGCCAAGACAAGCTGCCTCGTGCTCAGGCTTTGGTTTCTGGCCATAAACTGCCAGTGCCTCGTGGCAGGAGAGCAAGCACAAATAATTGTGTGCCGAGGGAGCCGGGTAGGGGAAGGCACCAGGGACGGCTGAAATGTTTCTGCTCAGTGCTGTAATAACTCATCCTGCTAACACCCCCTGAGACCCCCTTCCCTGCCTGAGCCCTGGCTGGGCTCACAGCACAGGGGTTTTTGTGATAGCAGACACTGCAGAGGGAGCTTTTCCTTGTCTTTGATACATCCCAGAGCTTAGAGCTCACATTCCAGGTGCTGGAACACCTCGCTGTCTCCAGCAGGTTTTCATGGGAACTTGGCCTGAGTGAAGAATGCTCAGCCCAGAATTGGTACCCAGGGTCTGTTCTGGGGGAAGCAGAGATGTGTTCAGGGTGTGGGGCTGAGCAAGGGCAGGTCTGCTCCTCTGCCCCGTTTATTTCATGACAATCCCACAGCTGACTGTCCTAGGCAGGTAGAAGAATTATAAAAGAAAGGCTTTATGAAGTCAGGCCTCGCTCTGCTAAAACTGCCAAAGCTGGCCTGTCATTTCTGCTAAGTGCAGCTAACAAGCAATTTGCAAGTTCCCATGTGAGGCTATTTGGAGAATGAGAAGTTTAACACAATTCTGAGGGTGAAAAACTAATGCATATGTGTAAACAACAAGATTTGTGCCATGAGAACCCACACAGGAAAAATGTAAAGATATCTAGAGAGAGAATTTGACAGACATACACAGTAGCCCTTAGTGCCCAATGAGCTGAGTTTTACTGCATCACTGGCCAATTAGGTTTATCATAGTGCCTTCTGATATTTCCTATCAATATGAGCTTTGTGAATAAAGAATTGGCTTTCTGCATGAAGAAAATGGAGTCTCACTGATTTATTCCAACAGCTGATGTCTGCTTAGTTCAGTGCTTATGTTCTTAGGACTATTCTTCTTCCAGAAGCTTTCTGAGGTCTGTCAAGTTTACCTTTATCCTATTACTATTCTCCTGGTGAGGAGGAATAATATTTTCTGTCTATCAGCTTGGAGCTAAACCTTCCTGGCTGAGCTGCTGCTGCCTTGAAGGTGACATTGATGCTTCACTAATGATGAGGGGAAGGGAAGGGCCACACCACTGCTCACCCCACAGACACCAGCTGTGGGATGTGTCCCCTCTGAGCACGGGATGAGGCTTTGTGAGGGAACTGTGCAGCCACAAATGGGAATATGGGCAGGAAAAACAGGGTGTGAGGTGTTTTGGAGGAAACATTTCCACTTTTTTCTTGAAATGCTGGATAGAGCAGAGCCAGGCTGTTTGCTCCCCACCACTGGGGTGGGACAGGAAAGCAGCTGCTGCTGGAGCTCAGGAGGAGGAAGATGAGTGCCAATATTATCTCCATCATCTCCCAGCTCTCCTCATAAGGGTCAGGCCTTTGTGCCCTTACCCAGGGTAGATTTGCACTGCTGGTTTCACAGCTCCAACCACCAGCTCTCACACTTTTCAAAAGGCCACATCATTCCACCTGCAGCTCGTTTCAGCTCTGATTTATGCCACTGCTGTGCCGAGAACCCAGCAAGAGTTGGTTCTACTTGGACTTGGCGTGTTCCTTGTGGTGCTGTTTGCCAATAAAAGATTTTGATGGAGCCACATCAAAATTGTTTATTGAGGCAGCAAAAAGCATAAATTACACATCACTCCTGGAAGGGGAGCACTTAAGGAAGGGTGCCCATGAGAAATGAGGCAGAAGTGTGTCCATGGGGGCTGCTTTGCAGGGAGGAGTTGCTGGGGTGGTGCCCTCAGAATGTTTCTGTTCCCTTTTGGAGGTTACAGAAAAGTCAGAGTTGTGTCATTAAAGATCTTGTGACAAAAAACATCCCAGGTGTCTCTGTCTACACAGGTTAAGGCATTATCACTGCTTGGACCTTCAGACCTTGGACACACCCCACAGGACCCTCGTGCCCTAAATCAGCATTGCAGGGTCTCTGCGTTTCGGGCTGTGTCTTTCTGAAATTTCCACTCTTCCCACAGGCTGTGACATGAAAAAGGCAGAGGTAAGCAAAGAGAAACAAGCAGGAGAACAAGCTCTCCTCGCTCTGTGATGAGATTGAGGAAGTGTTTGTTTTAACCCTAGGTCAGAGTGCCTCCCCTGAGATTCCCCGTGGAGTTTTCCCAAAGCTGGCTGCTGGCTGCTGCTCGTGGGCTGCTGAGGGGTGAGGAACAGGGGGGATCACCACACTGATTCTGGACTGAGTGCCCTGATCCCACAGCAAGTTACTGACTCCATCCTCCTGTGGGCTCACCTCCAGGAGAAAATGATATTCCTGGGGAAGTACAGAAGCTGCTCACTCCAGGGCAAACCAGGCAAACATTCAATTGTGGTTTTTATCAAGTCTCTAACCCCATCAGCCTCTGCAAGTGAGCGAAGGGAAAAGCCTGTCCTAAGGGTCCCAGAGGGCCCCTTTGCCTTGCAGAACTCCTCCCAAATGCTGGGCTTTATCCCTGATGCCTGCAAGTGCACAGAAAAATTTATAGACCTCTTTGCTGCAATGAAATTCCTTATAATGGCCGCAAATCGCATGGAATTTGAAACGATTCCGTGGCTTGAATTGCAGAGTGCACTTCATGAATTTTCAAGAGCAGTAAAAACAGAGAGCACTAATGAAACTGATCTGGGAAACCTGCTCTGTTTCTCTTTTTTTTTAATATCTGCAGGAACAGCCCTGTGCTTCATCTTCTTACACTTCCCCATCCTCCCAGGGCAGGCTGGAGGAGCAGGAGCAAGGAGCAGCAGGGAAGGGTGGAATAAGGTGAGCAGCTCCATGAAATTCAGTGTAGCAGGGAGGTAAAATTTTGATGAAATTGGCAAAGAGAGAAAGTAATGAGCCTTTGGGTGTCTGGGAATTTTATACTGGAGAGAAACTCCTGGAAGCAACCAAGGCAGCAGCAAGCAGCTGAACCTGGAAAAGCTCCCTGAAATTTGGATTAAAATCATAAAATGCATTAGTGCAGCACCTCCAAGTCGAGTAGAATTGTACCCTGGATTTATTTCTCCCCCTGTATGTGTTCCAGGATGTCCAAAGGGGGTAAATGTAATATTCAAATGCTTGCAGAACTCCACAGGAAAGCACAGAGCAGTGTGACTGCTGCTAACTGGAGCTGGTTCTGCTGTCCCAAAGAGAGGAGAGAGCTGGAGAAGATGCTGGAGCAGGGGAGGACTTCCAGCTCCAGGTCAATCCATAAAAGAAAAATGTAAGTAAGACAGATTTGGGGATTTTTAGCAAGACACCGAGGCTGCATAGCCAGGGACAAACGTGTGACATGGGAATTAACTCCCTCTGTGCTGCTGCTGCCAGAATCCCTCCTGACACAGCTCTGCCAGTTCAGCTGCCCTAGGAACAGCTCACACAGGCAGAGTTAATGCCACTTATCCTCCTGGAACATTCCTGCTCCTTTAAAGGCCTTTACTGGGTAAAGAAACACAGCAGGGAGAGGAAAACAGCCAGGGATGCATCAGGCTGGCAATAAATACAAAGGCACTAAAGAAATTAGTAAGGAATTAGCACTTCCATGAAGGGGAGCTGTGTTTGTTTGTTGTGGACTGGTAATTGCTGCTTGCTGCAGGTTTCAGGGAGAAACTCCTAATTACATGGATTCTTTAATTCCTCACTTAGATTCTGACTGTCACAGACACAAATCCCACCTAGCTGGGCTTCCTCACTGCACATTTGGGGAGTTTTGGCCTTTATTGTGTAGCATCCAGAGCCTCTGGATAATAAAAATAAACTCAATATTTCAAGTACTCAAAGCAAACACCAGGGCTCTGGGTATTTTGGCCATGAGGAATGCTCTGAGAAGCTTTCACCAGGGATAAATGAAGATTCCTGGGGAAATCACTGACTCAGATGCTTTTAAGTGAAGAAATAAAGACAAACAGATTTTTAACAAATTTTAACAAATTCACCTCACTCAATACATGGGGTTGTTGTACAAGATTAAACTGAATAACTCTCTTACCTCACCAATTTTGCTGAATGTTATTACTGATAATTAATGAGGTTCATTATTTTTGCTTTGTATATTTAGGCAAACTCAGCTTTTTCTCAGAATTAAGCAAAAGCTTGTGACATTCCCCCACACTTGTTGAATACCTGGTCCTTGGTTATATTGTAATAAAATGAAAAAGCTAATACTTACATTTTGCATATTATAGCAACAAACAGCAATGTGCAGGATGTGGAAACACAAAGCAGAGTGAGAATCCAGACTATGGAATTCTCCAGTTTATTTTGCCCTGAATTTCAAAGAAAAAAAAAATAAATTCAATATATTATTTTAGTACAGATTGTTTGAAGTGTGTTTAGGATTTAAATATTGTAAATATTTCATCAGCTGTTTAATGTGGTTGTATTCACAAATAAACATGTAGATTTTGAACACTTGATAACTGTGAATAAGAAATGAAATGCAGAGCTGCAAGAACAGTTTTCATGGCAGTGAATTTCTGATTTCAACAATAATTTTCTTTTATTTTGATGTAAAGGAGAGAACAAGTGGCTGAGAAAGTGGCAGGAACCTGTATTGTCCCAATGAACTTCCAACAAGCCCCTAAAAACTCCTTTCCATGAGAAAAACTGAATTAAGTGGTCCTGTGCTTGGACATTGTTGGGATTTAAACACATTTTTAGGGAAGACCAACTTGGTTCTGCCATCAGAATGAATTTTCTGTGTTTGCCAGGTGGGGAGGCCAAGGGGATGTGTTGCAGAAAGGAGGTAAAACATCAAAAATTTGAATTCCTGATACAAGAGGGGAAATGTAGTAAACAGGAGAGTGTAAGAGAGTATTTTTTAAGTGAAAAGAAGGAAGTTAAGAAACACCAAAGATAAGAGCAAAGGGGGGATGTCTAAGAACAAACAGCTGATAACGTGCAGTGATAAAGGAACTGTTATTTCCAGAACAACTTGTTCAGCAAGCAGGAAACACAAAACAGAGTGGGGCAAATGATCAGGCTGCAAAGATGCTAAAATCATCTTCTTTTTTCCCCCAACATTTAAGGGGTGAGATAATTTCAATAAGTTAAATTCAAAGCCCTGTGTTCCTGTTTCCTATTAAAACTCTCTGATCTTGGGAATGCTCCTGATTTAGGCAGCATTTGCTCCCCAGCCACGGGGATGCTCAAAGATGCTAAAGGATGTTAAAATCATGCCCCTTTTCCCCTCAGCGTTGAAGGGGTGAGATAATTTCAGTGAATTATGGTTGACATGGTCTTTCATTTTTATTTCCAGCATGAACACCACAATGAGGGCAGGGAAACACCTGAAAAAACTGAAGAGATGCAGGAAAAGACCTTGAGTTTAAAGCCATCTTTGGACATATTCACAAAACACTGTCTAAACTCAATGCTCTTTGCAAGGAGTTTATTTTTAATGGAATGGATTGAAATCTTGGCATTAACAAGTCCATTTTTTTCCTTCAAATCCCTATTTTTCCTGTTTCCTGTTAAAATTCTAGGTTGTTGCACACGCTCCTGGGTGTTGCATTTGCTCCCCAGCAATGGAATAATGGGAATTCTCACCAACATAAATGATTTCACTCCAGTCACTCCAGAATCCTTGGGCACGACAGATGTGGTTGTGGTTGGCCCTGATCCTTATGGAATATCTGCTGCTGCCATCGATCCCTACTCGGAATCTGTTCGAGGAGATTTTCAGGATCTGTGAGGAAACCAATTTGTGCTGTTAGAGATTAATTAAGACTCAGTCAAATTTAAATAACTTGAAATAAAAAAAAATAAAAATAACAATTTAAATTGTTTAAATTTTAAATTTAAGCAAAAATTTTAAAACAAATTTAAATCATTTATCTTTTTATTGTTTTTATTAACTGCAAGCTGCTGGCCTTGCTTTGCAGGTTAAGAGCTTCATTTTTCAAGGTGTAACTTCTCCTAACACACCCACATTCCAGGGAAAATTCCTTGTTTTTCCATTCTTCCTCCAGATTCTCAACACAGCATTTTCAAGATGGTAAAAACTGTCCTGAACCCAGATGCATAAACTGAATAAATCCAATTTTGTCCTGCTTTCCCAGGTTCCTTGGGGATGGTTTGTTGCAGGTATAAAAGGCATTGAGGGAAAGAGGAAGGCAAATTCCAGCTGTAGAGGACAGGAATGTTGGATAATCTTGGATGCTGGAGGAGCAATTACCTGCTTGTTACCTGACTTCAGGTTGATGAGATAAAATTCATATTCAAAACATTCCTCATGGAAAGGAGAAATTGGCTTCTCCCACGTGGCCAGGAGATCATTTTGCTCCAGGGATATGCTGATATTTCTGGGAATATTCACTTTCTCTGCAAAAAGAAAACCATAGCGGTGAGTTATTTATAGAGGCAAGTTTAAATACTAAAAACTGGAGCATTTTATAACCTGATAGTGTTTCCAAGTAGGATCTATAATTATCGAATTTATTTCCCTTTTTGGACTGAAAAGATAAGGATTTAGGAGGAACAACTGCATTGCTGGTAATAGTTATAGGAAAACAGTTTGGAAAATGCACTTAAAAGTTTTGGAAAATTAGATTACTGGGGAAAGAGGAATTTATTAAATCAATTTCCACAGAAGTATTAAATTAATGACAGAACAGTTAGGAAAACTTCATTTCCAGGAAAAAGAAAATGCAGATGTAGCCAGGAAAGTTATTGAAAAATGGAAGAAAATCAAAGGAATTCAGCTAATGTTATGGGGATGATTTCTAAGAAGAAAATATGTGATTTTCTCTTAGTGAAGTCATGAAAAAGAGAACTGTTATCTGTTTACCAAAACAGAAAAAGGCATGGAACTAATGAGGGAAAGTAAATGATTTGTGTGGATGAAAGATGATAGACAATCATGGCTGATATTCCCTTTTATTCCACACTCTAATGCCTTCCTTCACAGGACAGGGTTATCTTGAACACCACGTGTCTTATTCCATTTAAAGAAAGGCTGAAAAATTAAGGGCAATAAAAACTGTGTTTTAAGCTATATTGACTAAATCAACTGAAAATTAATATTGAGAATAACGCTTTGGCTAACAAACAGAACATTAATTGCTTTTACTAGCTTTTAGTCTTGCCATTCTGTAATTTAAAATAGATGATTAAAATCCAACTTAGCTAAAACAATACATTAATTTCTTCTAATTTGCTTAAGATGACTGTACAAAATCAACACATCCTTTCACTGCATCAAGAACCACTCAATCCAAGAGAATTTCCTCACATTTTGACAATCCTGCTAGGCATTTTTGATGTATTTTTTTAATGTATTCCTACTCACCGATGGCATTTTGGTTAAATATCTGCTGAAAAGGCTTGATTGCAGCACGTTTGCTGGAGCCATTAATGTGAATGACAATGAGGCTGTCGATCTCGCCAGGTTCAATCTGAGTACTCGAAAAGCTGCATTCAGCATTCCTGTTCCACTTGTCTTTGGTGTAAGCAGGACATTCCTCAGTGTGTGTCTCATACCTAAATTAAAATGCTGGTGAGACAGGGTGCTCTTAAAGAAATTCACTGCTGGCTGGAAAAGGAGCAAACACCAACCTGTAAAACAGAAAGTATTTGGTGTCTTCTGGTGCCCCTTGGCCAGGGAGCCAAGTGCAACGGAGAGAGACATTGCCAGGGATGGTGACATGAGTGACACAGGACAGGTTGGTGACAGAGGTCTCTGCAGCACCTGGAGAGGAAAGGGATTACATACAGAGCAGAAAGAAAACCTCACTGCAAGAATCATAACAAGTTCCTGTTGCTAAAACACTTTGCGTCCAGTTTGGGCCATTACAGCTGTGCCTGCTGCATCCAATTCTCATCCTTTTTGGTTCCAGTTTGGGTCATTATAGCTGGATTTGCTGCATCCAGGTGTATTCCTTAGCACACAGGCCTGTGGGTTGGGAAGGATGAACATTCCCAAGGCATCCAGGTGTATTCCTTAGCACACAGGCCTGTGGGTTGGGAAGGATGAGGATTCCCAAGCAGAGTGAATAAAGCCGTGCCACACAGCACCGTGTATTTCATGTGGAACAAGGCAACAACCTCCTTAGGTGCACCACCCTAGGTTAACTCAGCCTTAGCAGGGCGTTGTTAGAAAATTTTATAGGTGTTATTGACATTTTGCACCTCCAGAATGTACCCCAGGCTCCACTGCAGTAGAGAAAGGTCTGGACTAAATCCTTTCATAGCAGGTAGAGCGGAAAATGCTGTATTTCTATTTTAAAGAACTAAACCCGTCACCTTTTGGTGTTTAGTCCATAGATTGGGACAGAACACAAAATCCAGCCCTTCCCTGGGTTTTTTCACCTGGCAGAGGTGGGAGGTTTCTCTCCACCCAGTCACTGCTCAGCTGAAGGTTCTCCTGGAGGAGCAAGGTCCGCACGCGAGCCGAGAAGCCGTTGTGAAGCGCCGCTGTTCGGACACTGTGAGTCCTCTTGGTGTCATACTTGAAATAAAAAACACCAAATCAACACCCCAGCGGGTGGGAGGGAAAATAAGGGACCTGCCAAGACTGGGCCAGACATTGGGGTGAGTTCAGTGAGCTGAGCTGAACCGGGAGCCAGCACTTAAAGCCAGGAGCCATCCTCCCCTCAAGATGAAAACTGCAGTTCCCAAGGCTCAGCAGAGCTCTGTGCGTGGCTGAGAGGGAATTCCAGTTCCCAAAGCATGTGTTTAGATAAAAGAGAATAGCAGGGATCTAGCCTTCTTAGGATCCTTGATTTATTTTCTTCTCTCACCTCTTCTGGCACAGGGCTCAGGATTTTCACATCGTATCTGATGGTGGAGTTGTTTTGCTCCTGAGCAGGGTTTGGTTCCCAGTGTAACAGCACTTGTGCTAATGCAGAGACACTGAGGGTGAAGTTAACAGGTGGCAAAACCTGAACTGGAAGGGAGAAGACAGAAATATCCATGAATGTCCGATCCAGTGAATTGTTTAGAGTACAATACCTGTTTGCAAGCAGTGAGCAATACAAGCAAATAATTTCATTTCAATATTATATTCTTTCAACAGCTCCTTGTAAAGTATTTCTGATATTTGACCAAAAAAAACCTTTAAATGACCAGAACCCCATCAAATAAGAGTTTATTAAAGCTTAGCTTAAAAAATGAAATTTTTACAACAGATTTAACTTGAAAATTACTATGCTATATTACATTTGGCTTGATAATTAGGTTCAGAGTTTTCATCTTGGTCCTCATTGTCACAGAGACATGTAAAAAACAGGGCTGATGGAGTGATCAGCTGCATGAACAATTCTCACCCACATCAGCTTGCAGGAGAGGGCAATGTGGGAGGCTTTCAAAGGGAAGGTTGACAGCCACAAGAAGTTGCATGTGAGAGTAGAACCAAAATGATGAACAGAGGAATTAAGCACAAATGGAAGAAAACATAGAAGGATGGCAACGATAATTTAAAATGACAGGGCAAGAAGGATTCCTGGAGCTCCCATGGAAATGAGGATCTCATGCTGGGGGAAATGTTAGCATATAAATAGCAGGGCAGTGAAATAATCAATCTGCTCCCCTCCAGTTCTTCAGAGCCTGCCCTCCCTCATTTGCCAAATGCAAGGCATCAGCACCCCGGGAGTGTCCCAGGCCAGGCTGGGGGTGACTCTGAGCACCCTGGTCTGGTGGAAGGTGTCCCTGCCCATGGCAGGGGTGGAACTGGATGGAATTTAAGGTCCCTCCCAACCCAAACTGTTCTGGGATTCCACGATTCTCTTCTCCTGTGATTCCAGCCTTTGATGCCCAGGAGTTCAGTTTGCAAGCACACACATTGCAGTAGGAAAACTGCCCCATAAAGGCTCAGAAAACCCCAACACAGGTTGTGTCTCCATGACTCGAGATTCTTTCCTCCCAGAGCAAACCAGGCACCAGCTGGGAACAATGTGGGAGAGGAACCAGTCCCAGGAAGCAGGACAGCAATGGTCACCCCTCATCCTGGGCCCAAGGCATGCCAGGGACAGCTTTATCCACCTGTAGAACCATGCCCAGCACAGAGACAGACCTTGGGCACCCACCAGAGCTCCACCCCAGCAGCTGGAAACTCCTCACCTCCTGCACCCTGAGGCGTGTTTGCTGTCCAAAGGAGGAGCAGGAAAACTCGCATCCCACTGGCCATCAGCTTTGGGTGCTGGATGGGCACGGCCAGGAATCAGCACACGTGCCCTGTCACCGTGTCACAGGAGCTAAAAATGAGCACAAACCCAAGGGTTAAACACCCAAACCATGCATTGTGATCTGTCCCCACGATCACAGGAGTGAAACCGCTGCCTTGCAGGGACAGACTCTTCTTTTCTTGCAGGAAAATGCTTCTTGTGGGGGCTAAATTTAATATAGGTACCAACAAGCACGTTTCATCTTGCTCCCTTTGCCAGCCCTCTCTGAAAAGCTGCTGGTTTCATGTGGGGATGACCAGAACATCCATGGAATTAGAGCATTTCTCCATGGAAAGTGAGTCAGGTTTGTGTAGACTGGCTTTGGGGAGAGTCACATTTCCTCCAAGAACAGAAATAACTGTATTTTTAGCTCCCACTTTATATAAAATAGCTGCTTACTGGGATTTACTTTCTTGTTACTCCTTCAATCAAGCTCTCCAAAGACACAGTCACTGCTCACCTCAAGGCTAATTCTCCAACGTTAATTATTGGGTGTAAGAGAAACTGCTTTGTTTGTTTCTAATTTAAATGAACAATAATTTTTAATGCTTAAACCCAGAACTTTCCTGTGGATTGTTTCATGAATTACTGGCAGAAGAAAAAAAATCTCTGTGTAATCATTCATGTATAACCTAATATAAATATGGGCATGCAGAACAGCAGCTTTCCAAAATGTTCTTACTGAAGAGAAATGCACCCTCCCAGCCCAATCTCACCACCTCCCTGGGGCACTACAGCAATTGCTCACATGGAAAACATAATATTTTCCAATGGTAATGAGCAGGAATAACCCAGGGACTGGAAGCACTCCCACTGATCACAGTTGGAATAATTCTGCTGTACAGTAACTATTTTTTAAAATGCAGTCTGAGTGCTGAGTTCATTAAAATGACACATCATCTACAGTGGAGTGTGTTTTTAATGTCCAAGTCCCCTCATTCTCTATATTCACATTTTGTGCCTCTCTGCTTTCCTGACAGCCCAAACGTGCACGAGGCCAGCTGAAACTCGGGAGTTTGCTGATGAATTATTCCTGGGAAGCCAGGGTTTGATTTTGTCTGCATTGGGTTATGGAATGATATCTTGGCCAGGCATTTTGGTTCTCCCAAAACGTAGCAAATCACAGACAACGGGACAAATATTCTTTACAGCACACATTTATGCCTGCACAAATTACTGGCATCAGGCTTTTGCTTTGATTTACCTGATGAGACTATTAAATACGTTAATAACTTTTCTCTCTATTTAGAAGTAAAAATTCATTATCCTCACATCCTTGAAAATAAAAAGCAGCTTTGGGAAAGAAGCTTCATTAGTTTTGTTGCTGAGAGCATTCACTCTTTTTTTCCTTAGAAAAAGCAATGACTTCAGTACATTATTTAAAAAAAAACCCAACTTTTAAAAGCCTCATGTTTTGCAAGTGCTTAGCATTCACATCTGCTTGAATAATGTCAGTGTGTTGGTCTGGGGCATTACCATAACTACAATATCTGACTCTCCCTTGGTTTTATTTAAAGTGGGTTTGGCTACCTGTGGACTTTTTATTTTAATTTGTCCACAAAAAGTTAAGGGTTCTGATTTTTATTTCCCTTATACTTTTAAAAAGATCCTAAAGATATATATATATAATTTTTTTTTTCTGCCTAAAACTTGCATGTATTAGATCTTACATTTTCTGTGCAGGACATTACTGAACTGAAACTGGATGTGAAATGTTACTGTAATTCAGATGAGTCCTAAATTATTATCCTGTTCTTTTCAGTTTGATTTTTCTTGCTTTGTTTTCCAAAATGCTGTTTTTCTTTTTCTTGCTGCCAGACTAAGATTGAAAGCACAGCTTTTGGAAGCTGTATTCCTGCAGCTGTGTAAGACCACAACCCCTGAGAACAAACTGTGGTCAGTGATACCTTGTTTCATGGGAGAAATTGCCAAAAAGAGAATCAAAATAAGTGTATGGAAGTAAAGATGGTAACTCGAAGGCTACAAGAGGATTATGCTCCTCATAAAAATGGATATTGTAAGTTTTCAGGACAAGGTTTTGATTATGTTCTAATTAATAAGCAGAGGGTAAAGGGGATATTCCCTTTGTGCAAGGAATATATTCCTTTTAGCAGGACAGTAGAAATCCAAAGCACAAAATACAGCTTCCTAAAAGTAATTCTTTTCTCCCTTACAGCTGCTATGTCCCAATACCTCACAGGCAACAGCAGATTCCAGGTGCTTTTCCCAGCATAAACCCACTTTAAAAAGCAGGACCTTCGCAGTCTTCAAAGCAAGCAGGAGGCAGAGCCAAAGCACAGCAGGCACCCCCAGAGGTTACCTGGGGATCTCAAAGTCCTGTGAAGAGCTGGGTCTGTTTGTTCCCCGTCCTCTGGGTGCTCTCCCTGCGGGTTTCTTTCATAACTGCTGCCTTTCAAGTACCAACCGGGCTGGCACCTCAGAAGAGATGGCAGAGGACAAGAGAGATAAGCACGCCTTGAAAAAGGGAACTGTGGATTTAACCACAGGGTGGAAGGCTCCATACAGGCATGGTCCAGCACAGAAATGGGTTTATTTTATTTATTGAGCGTTAATTATACGCAACGGTCTCTGATGACTTTTCAAGAGCAGGAATGTGATGACTGACCACAAATAACCTTCAGCTACACTGCTGATATCCCAATTTATTCTTTCCCTAGAAAATCAAATCCAGACATTTCTGGAAACTGCATGTTTTGTCCTGATATTTTTCTGCCGTCCAAAGCTCCGGCCATACAGCCATGCAGACACCAGTAGCACTTTGGGAAGTGACCCAAAATGAGCAAAACCAGCTTCTAAATATTGTGCTGAGAGCTTTGAGCTGTGATCCATAGGGTTGGATAGCTCCTGCATTGCCCAGAGAAGCTGCAGATGTCCCTGGAAGTGCTCAGGGCTGGATGGGACTCGTGGAAGGTTTCCCTGCCCATGGCAGGCATTTGGAACAAGATGATCTTTAAGGTTCCTTCCAGCCCAGCCCATTCCATGACTCTGTGGTGGCACTGCAGGCTCACAAACAGGAGAGGGAACAGAATCCAGCCCAGGGGAAGACCTTGCAGAAGGTGGGACCGTGCATGATGGAGTTATAGGAAGGATGAGACCTCATTAACAACCATTAACAACCTGGAATCCAAATTATTAATGTGTAGATGACACAAGCTCGGAGGGGGAAGTACCTTCGGGTTCAGAATACAATTAAAGCTCCGGCCAAATTGTGAAAATGGGTGTAATTCAATGTGGGCAAGATCTCAGCTGCATTTAGACATTATCAGCTGCACATTAATAGCTGTAAATAATCAATTATCACTCATATCACCGATATCTGCTTTGCAGAACAGGATGGGGTTTTGGGTCAGTGAGGAATCCCCATCCCTGGGGTGATTTAAAGCTGTGTGGATGTGGCACTTGGGGACAGGGTTTGGTGGTGAACTTGGGGAGCAGCTGGACATGATGATCTTAGAGGGCTTTTCCAAAACAACAACTTTGTGATTGCAATGATTCAAACATTTAAATGCTACCGAATTCCTTCTCATCGGGGAGAAGAAAATCATCAATTCCATCCCAGTTATTTTGCCATTACCAAACTACGTATTTCCCCCCCTGCTATAACTCATTTTCCCCGTTTTAAGTCCTTTTCTCTAAATCGAGACGAAGCCATGGTGAATCTTTCTATTGAGTGCTGTGTGCAGGGCCCCTCAGTTTGGGAAGGACATTGAGACACAGAGGACAATGAGGCTGGTGAGGGGCTGGGAACACAAACCCTGTGAGGAAAGGCTGAGGGAGCTGGGGTTGTTTATCCTGGAGAAAAGGAGACCCAGGGGTGACCTGATCACTCTCCACACCTCCCTGAAAGGTGACTCTGGGCAGCTGGGGCTCAGGCTCTTTGTCCTGGCAGCACTGACAGAGCGAGAGGACACAGCCTCAAGCTGTGCCAGGGGAATTATAGGCTGGATATTAGGGAGAAGTGTTTATAGAAAGTGATAAAGTACTGGAATCTGCCCGGGGAGGGTGCAGTAACCATCCCTGGGTGTGTTTAAATCAGGACAGGATGAGGCACTCGGTGCCATGGTTTGGTTGAGGTGTTTGGGTTGCACACAATGATCTGGAAGGTCTCTCCCAGCTCGGTGATTCCGTCATTCTGTGATTCTGCGAGCTTTCCATGAACCTCCCCTGGCTGAGCGCAGGCGGCGCGGTCCGGCTGAGGGAGCGGGGGCGGAGCGGGGCCAGGCCCGGCCCCGGGGCGGTGCCGATCCCCGATCCCCGAGCCAGGCCCGGCCCCGGGGCGGTGCCGATCCCCGATCCCCGAGCCAGGCCCGGNGCCAGGCCCGGCCCCGGGGCGGTGCCGATCCCCGATCCCCGAGCCAGGCCCGGCCCCGGGGCGGTGCCGATCCCCGATCCCCGAGCCAGGCCCGGCCCCGGGGCTGTGCCGATCCCCGAGCCCGGCGCTGCTCTGAGCTCATCACCCGGCGCCGGCGATCCGGGAGCAGGGCCCGCTGTGCGGGTGAGTGGGCCGGGGCCGGGGCCGGGGCGGCGGAGCGGCGGTGCCCGCAGATGTGGGCTGAGCTCTTGGTTGTGCCCCGCAGGGCCGGGCTGCGGCTGCTGCGGCGGCGGCTGGGCGGGAGCGGAGCCATGAGGCTGCAGGCGCCGCAGTTCCAGGCGCTCTTCACGCCGGGGCTGCGCAGCGTGGCCGGTGAGTGCCGGGAGGGGAGGCCCCGAAAACCTCCCTGAGCACAGCCCCGGGGTGCTTCGGGTTGGGAAGGACCTTAAAGCCCACCCAGTGCCCCCCAGCCATGGCAGGGACACCTCCCACTGTCCCAGCTGCTCCAGCCCCAATGTCCAGCCTGGCCTTGGGCACTGCTAGGGATCTGCTCTGGGATTTCCATCCCAGTCCCTTACACCTCACTCCTAAACCTACCCTCCCTCCCCTTACTGCCGTCCCCCCTTGCCCTGTCACTCCAAGCCCCTGTAAAAAGTCCCTCCCGAGCATTTTTCCGCTCCCAGAACCTTCTCCGCTCTCAGCCCGTCTCCAGGAACACGGCAGAGCTCCTTTTCCCCTTTGCAGGCCGATTCCTTGGTGCTCTGTTGTTCCTGGAGAAAATCGTGTTCATGGCTCACTGTTCTCTACCATAAATAATCTCAATTCTTTCCCCTTGTCAGCCCCTGACTGTTCAGGATGATCCCCAGCCCAGAGTCACCAGGATCAATTAGAGACCTGCCAGTTGTTAGGTTTTCAGAAAAGCTTCAGAAAAATAAATCGGAATGACAGGAAAAATACCTGTGGGTGCTCAGCTGTGCCACGAATTAGTGCATTTTGCATGAAGTTATTTGCTGCTTCCTGCATATTTGAGTATTTATTCCGATATCTGTAATCTTAATTTCGTGAGAGGGCAAGTTATGGCACATTGTGCCATGGGTTTATTGCTGTTTGGTTCTCCTTCCCTTCCCAGAACTGTTTGAGAAGAAGAACTATGAGCTGAGAATAGCAGGAGGGGCTGTGAGGGATTTACTGAGTGGAGTGACACCACAGGACATCGATTTTGCCACCACAGCTACACCAGCAGAGATGAAGGAAATGTTCACAGCAGCTGGGGTTCGTCTGATCAATAACAAAGGAGAAAAACACGGAACCATCACTGCCAGGGTTGGTTGGGATTTGTTTGGATCTTTTCTACCTTTCTGTGGATGTGCAGCATGTCCAGTAGAAGATTTGCTGCTTATTTGTTAGAAGTGCCACAGCAAGAGTTTAATTAAGACCCTGCTTTAAAACCTGGAGTGATTTTTTTATTATTATTATTCATTGTAGAATTAAAGCAATTATCATATTTCAATTCCTGTAGTCCATTCATGCTGCTGTGTCATCACCAGAAAAGATAAATGTCAGCTTCCCACATGTAATCCTAATGTTTCCTGCTCCTGATTTCCTGTCAAGTTCTGTTTCCTCTACCTGGCTCTTAGTCCATCTCCTGCAGGAAGATTTCTGCAGGCTCTGTAGAAAATAAATAATGTCAAGATCATTTTCAGAAGCTCCTATTTCTCAACTCTGTATGAAAACCCTGCACACATTGCTGTGCATGTGTCCACAAACACTGGGCTGAAAAAAATGAGCAGCTTTTGCATTTCATTTCATTTGATTTCATTTCATGGTTGTGCTGAAGTAACGATGTCTGTGGGATTTGCAGCTCCATGAACAGAATTTTGAAATTACCACTCTCCGAATAGATGTTGTCACCGATGGACGGCACGCAGAGGTGGAGTTCACCACAGACTGGCACAAGGATGCTGAGAGGAGGGATCTCACTGTCAACTCCATGTTTTTAGGTAAATTGGAAAAACAGTTATGTGGATGAAGCACTGAATTTGAGTTTAGCCAGTGAATTCTGTCTCTGTGTCAAAGGTGTGTATAAATGCATGAGATGATCTGACAGACCAGGTCAAATCACACAGCTTCTCACTTCCAAAGGAGAGTCCTTCCTTGTGGCAGCCACATTTGTAAATTCATATTCTGCTTTTTCATTTTTTTCTAGGTTTGGATGGGACACTCTATGATTTCTTTAATGGTTATGAAGACTTGAAAAACAAGAAAATCAGATTTGTGGGGAAGGCAGCTGAGAGAATACAAGAAGATTATTTAAGAATCCTGAGATACTTCAGGTAAAAGGTTTCACCTTTCCTTGATAAATAAATTGTATAAAGTTTCAAAAGCATTCAAAAAGATACCAATGATGTCAAAAGTTGTAGTTGTCATATTGCCTTTCCAACCTAAATGATTTTATGATTGTTAAGTGGAATAGTTTTTTAATCTAACATCCAGTGGTTTTATTTGGCAGATTTTATGGAAGAATTGCAGAAAAACCTGGAGATCATGAACCTAGTACACTGCAAGCAATTAAAGAAAATGCCAAAGGCTTGGCTGGAATATCAGGAGAAAGGATTTGGGTGGAACTGAAAAAAATTCTTCTGGGAAACCATGTCAATCATTTGGTTCAACTTATGTATGAGCTGGATATTGCCCAGTATATAGGTAAAGTGAAATGAAGTTTGATTTCCTACTGCTGTATCTTATAGACAGAATTTTGTGGCAAATTGAGATCAATCAACAGAAATTAGATTTTATTTTTATCCTGTGCTAACACCCACCTTTCTTATTAATACTTCCTTGCACTTTTTGTGTGTTTTTAGGGCTACCACTTAATGGGAGTTTGGAGGAATTTGCCAGAGTCACTAAAAACATCCAAAATCTGTCTCCAAAACCCATGACTGTCCTGACATCCTTGTTCAAGGGGAAGGATGATGTCACAAACCTGGACCTGAGGCTGAAAATCTCCAAGGAAGAAAAAAACCTTGGCCTTTTCTTGGTGAAGCACAGGCAGGAGTTAACCAAAGCCCAGGGGCCAGAACCACTTAGACCATACCAGGACTTCCTGATGGATGTGAGTGTAGTTCAGATTGCTTCATTTGGGGCTTCACAGTGAACTGAATTCATTTTAAGTCATTTCTGAAAAAACAAACCTACTGTATTTTAGCAGTTCTGAGCACCTTGTGTGTGCTCTAGAGCAATTTTTGGACTGATTTCAAAGTCAGTCAGGCTGAAAAATGTCATACTCAGTTTCTTGTGACCTTACCTGGGACTGGCAGTTTGCTGTGCTGTCCTGTTGAAACATCAAACAGAAGTTGGAGCTCCAGGAGAATTTGGCCCTTTGTGAAGTTCTGAATTGTTAATGGAAAATCAGTGCAATTCCTGGTGTCCTTCCCAATGCCCCCTGTCCCTTGGGGAACCTGAGATGTTCTTCCACAGCACAGTGGGGTCATTTCCAGGTGAATTCTGCACTTCCAGAGCAGCACCTGATACTGAGGGCAAGAACCAGTCCCCAGGGCCAGGCTTGTCTCCCACAGGAAAGGTGGTGGATAAGGATTACAGCTATTACCTGGGATTCAGGGACTCTCCAAGGAACTCCCTGAGCCTGCAGGACTCAGTTTTAACTCAAATGAGGCAGGAAAGATCCTCACTTCCACAGTCCCAGCTTGTCCAAGGTCATGCCTAACAGTGAGCAGTGGGAATAGCACAATGCTGAGCACTCTTGGAGCTGTTTCTGCTCTTTGGTAGAACTGAACCCTCACTTTTTTTCCTTTTTTTCTCCTAGTCTAGGGAAGCTAACACCAATTCCAAGATCTTTGAGCTCCTGAAGTACCAAGGAGAAGAACAGCTTTTGAAAGAAATGCAGGAATGGACTGTGCCCTCTTTCCCCGTCAGTGGCCACGATCTCCGGAAGATGGGGGTGTCCTCGGGGAAGGAAATTGGGACAGCACTGCAGCAGCTGAGGGATGAGTGGAAAAAGAGTGGATACCACATGGATAAAGAGGAACTGCTCAGCTGCCTGAAGAAGTTGTGAAGTGAATGGTGACAGAACTGTTTGTGCCTGGTCTGAGTGGAAGCTGAGCCTCTCACAGCCAACTGAGAATTTGTCCCATTTCACATTTTCATTACTAATTCCTAACTTCTGTAAGGAGAGGTTTCACTTTGTAATAATGTAAAGCACTGTTTGCCAAATTCCACCTTCTCAACCTCTCTTGGCAGATTTTAGTGAGAAATATTTACTACTTTATCATGACTGTAGGGCATGAGAGGTGACAGGAAGATTTTTCTCCTTTTGACATTCTACATCCCAAAAAAACCCCCCAAAATCTTCCCAAAAAGAGTTTGCATCCTCTAGATAAAATCATGGAGGGGTTTTTATGTGCCTAGGAGAATGTCTGGAAATAATAGGCTCTACCTTAACTCTTTTTGTACTTAGAGCTGGATAACAGATGGAAATACTCACTGCAGCAGTTCCCAACAGCCTTGCCATGGAAAACCAGGCTGTTTTCTAGGACTGTGTTTATTTTCCAGAATCAATTTTAGATTAAAAAGATAACTTGGCTGAGTGAGTATCATGAATTCTCAGTAGTTTTTCAGTAACTTATCTCTGAGTAACTAAATCCACAGCAAGCTGGTGAAGGTTCTACACTGTATTTTCAACTTCAGGTGTGAGACAAACTATTAATGTTAACATTAACAAGGGGAGACCCAGCTCCTCTCTTGGGGATTTGGGGCTTTGGAGCAGAGCTATTCCTGGTCTTGGTGAATGTCTTCCTATCCCTGGGGTTTTGGTGTGCTGTTTTAAGAAGTCTCTGAGAGCAGCTCTTGTGTGTAGAAATCTTGTTGCAGTTTTCCTACAGAACCAGGGTAATAAACTCATTTGGATTTCATTTTCCTTGGGTATCATTTTGCAACACTAGATGGCAACACTGGAGCGATGCTGGAAAAAATCTGCATTTTGGGCTCTCACACAACTTTCCCAGCTGCCTTTGATTTTCCTGGGATGTCTGATCTTTAAATAAATCCTGCTGGAGGTGCCTGGGAATGGGTGGGAGGCAGCAAGGGAAGAGGGAAAGTGCTGTTTGTTAGGAAGGCAAATCTCACAAGAACAGGATGGTGCTCCATTTAATGAGGTGATTAAATTGATGCCTCCTTCGTGTGATTTCTGGAACTACTGAAATCTTGGGAGGGAGGGTGACAGAATTCAGGGCTGTAGATAGTCCTTTAAAGGTTTCACCAAAGTGCAGCTTTAGAGCAATGGTTGTGGAGGTGTAGAATATTAACACTTTTACCCAAAATTGCTATCAGGGTCCAGCTCCCCTTGAACAGAGCATTTATAAGGAAAAAAGCTTGAAATTTATGAGCATGGCATGGACCAAATGGATACTTTGGACAAAGTTTAGCAGGGAGATCTTCCCATGATTGCTGAGCTTCGATTTTCAGCTGTTTCCAGCCCTGAGAGGGGCTGGGTGTGCCTGGATCCAATCCTGCTCCCAGATTTAATCACTGGTTTATGTCTAAAGGATTGTTCAGCTGTCAGGAAACCTCTGCACAACTCTGTCCCACAGGATTAAGGATGACAACCCCAATCATGCATACAAACAGCAAGGAATGATTTAGTTAAATGGATGCTGGTAATGATTAGCCTGAAAAGACTTTAATCAGAATTATTTACTACATACTACAGGGAGTTACTGCTGTTGTAGAGTGCACTATTGAATCAATCAGATTTTCAAAGCCATCTTAAGTATTACTAAGTGGAAATTGATATGTTTAACTGGAGATTATTTAGCCAAGCTGGTCACTAAAAGCAGAGGGAACCCCATTTCCTCCACCCCTCACTGGTAACACAGAGGATCCTGCTACAAATCTCCAGGGCTCACAAAAACCAGCAAAACCAGATTATTCCACAAGCACCTTCCAGTCCTGCTTGGAATTCAGTGCAGGGATCACCTGTGTTCCAGCACCTCTTTAAAGATCAGCTCATGCTTGAGGTTTCCCATTGGTCTACTGAGTATCTCTCTTTATCTTCCACTTAAATTAACCCCTAGGAAAATGAAAGGCATGAAATAAAAAGTATTTACATATTTTAGGCAAGCAGTGCCATCCTGGGATCTGGAAAAACGCTGGGTTTAAGTAAACACTCATTTATAGAGCATGAGCTATTTAAATGGCAAATGGGGAGACATGAAGAAGCTGGATGTACACATGGTCAAATAAAAGTTCTCCAGCAGATTAGTTGATTAATTAAATGATATTCACAATGGATTTTAATTACCTGACAACCTCCCCCCTCTCCCATGTTACTCCTTACCTTCTCTGTCCTGGGCCAGCGGAGCCAGCACAGACTTGGGAGTGAAACTTAATCAGCAAAACCAGGTGAGTTTTGAAACAAATTGAATTTTATTCTTTGCAAATATTTGCAAGCCACAAGATTTGTCAGAAAAGTTGTCCCAAAAGGCAGAGAGAAGGAAGAGTTAAAGCAAAGACTGGGCTACCCCTGGAGCAGTTCACAGAGCAACTAAAGGTGACAAAGAGAGGAACAAATGAACTGCAGCACATCCAAAAAGAGCATTAATAAAAAACAAATGAGCATCTGAAATGTTCCAGATCCAGTGTGCAAGTGGTTCTACCTATTTGTCAAAATGAAACTAAAATAATTGAAAACTTGTTAAGTTACAGGCTCTGACTGGTGTGTTGGTGATGTTGCAATGATGGATTGAAAATGAGCAAATCTGTGCTGTAAATCCTGTGATCCCTCAGTCCTGCCCCCTGGATTCATTAATTCCTGCAGGAAGCTACTCAGCCAATCAATGGGGTAAATGTAGTAAATATTTATAAAATCTGTTTTCCCTGCATTAGCTCTCCTAAGCAGTTGCTGTCCATATTTTTCCATACTGATGTTCCAAATTTTCCCCAATTCCCACCAATAGTTTTCAAAAGAGAGGAAAGCATGGAAATATGAACCAATGTAAGGAAAACCATTCCCAACTCCACACCCTGGAGCACTGATATTCTGATACCTCCCAGTAAGGATGGGATTCACCACCACAGGATTCATCCTGGGAAGTGTCATGGACTCCAATCTAGCAAACACTGCACAGGTTAAGCACATGGAACAGCATCATCAATATAATTTAATTAGTATTAATTTACTCCTGACTTACCTCAATTATATTAGCTTACATTTGACTATATACACAAAACACCAAATATACACTTATTCTGGATTCCAACATTGCCATTTTTAACTGAGAATCCAAAAGACTCGGCCAAAACCCCAAAGAACTGAACCTTTAGAAGTTCAGTGACAGCTGAGAAAATCCTTTTGAAATTCCCCTTCCCCAGCCCCCAGTGAATGCTCATCCCAAGGCACCCACTGAGGGACACAGGAACAACAGACAGGAGGGGCTTTGAGGGGATAAACAACAAAATAACCCAAATGTACAGCCCAGATGTGTTGTGTGTGCAGGGGTGAGGGAAAGCCAGGCCTGCTTCCAGAGGATTCACCAACACAGAGCATTCCCAGTCTCCCTCTCACACCAGTGCTTGGCTTTCCAAGCTTACAATGAATTATTATCCAGAATGTTTTCTGTTGAAAAATGAGAAATTTTCTGTTGAAAATGAGCCATCATCACCCTTCTGGTTGCTCAGAGCCACATCCCAAATTCTACTTTTCACTGCCAAGTCAGGGCACTGCACATGGAATTAAAGGTGTCTAAGAAGAACAGAAGCAGCACAGAGGTAGAAAGTTTCAAAGAACTAAACCTGAGTTACACAATTAATCTCTACATACCTGGCATGACAAATACCCAGCAGCAAGTCCATGGTTTGGGTGTTTTTGTGCCATGGGAATCAGCTCCTGGTGTGCCAGGCTTGTGATCTGTCCTTGCTACACCTGCCTGGAGCCTGACAGAGAACAAGCAACCAGTGGCTCATGTCTTAAATTTGACTAGTTTTACATCACTGTGAAGGAATTAGGAGTGAATGATAAAAGCTTCACAAGAAAAACAAGTGTTTATGTGCACAAGCACTGAAAATATCTCCACTGCCATCACCAAAGTGCATTCTGAGAGGAAAAAACCCAATATATCAGTGGCAAAAGCGGCCCCAGTTTGGCACCCAGTTTGTGGAGCACAGACAAAATAAAAAGCAAAGCAAACAAAAAATCTACCAAGAAACCTCCCCTCAAAAAAGCACTGCCTTTATTTCTGTTTTATTTGGAAACTTTTGCTCTTTATAAGGTGATAATGTGAAATGTTACTTTATGATCTGAAAGTGAAAACAAAGTAACTAAAAGAGGTTTTTCCTTCCCTTTGTCACAAGTACTACTTAAAAATCACCTCAGTGGGGTGTTTTAGAGTCCTTCCCAAACCCCATGGACATTTCCACTACTAAAGAATTCCACTACCAGCAATAGTATTGGGAAGTAATTGAAGCACACTGAACATGACAATGCTGTTTACTCTCTGGGACTGACCTGTGCACTTCTTACCAACAGTTTAAAATTTAAGACTTCTAAAATCAAATGGACTAAAACAGATGAGACAACTTGTAAGGAACAGACGCTTCCCCACGGGCTCCATCCTGGGAGGCAGCTGCAATTCCAGCTTTTGCACATTCCAGCACTCCAAAACTCTCAGGCTGCTTCTCTCTTCCATGGTTATTCAGCAAAAAGCTGAGAAGCAGCACAAGTAGCAAACCTGAAGGACCTCAGAGTTAGAAACAGGGATTCTCAGCAAACCACGTGTAAGTGTGTTACGGCAAACTCTCCACAGCAGTAACTGCTATCTACCATCCCGGGAATATTGCATAAATCAGACTCTGCTTATTGGGATTTTAGTTGGATTTTAGTTTCCATCCCCCTTCCTTCACTGCAAGTGGGAATTAGACAAGTCCAGTCTCAAGTGTGCCCACGTGGATCAGAGATTTCCTGGTGTCCCACGTGGACCTTCACTCCTGGTGTCTCCTGGCACCCCCTCTCCAGGAACAGCACGGGGAGCTGGGTGAGCCTGGTTCCCTGGGGATGGGACGTGCTTCCCGGGGCTCCTGGGCTGAGGAAGCAGGGAAGCAGCACAGAGCAGGTGCACTGGGGCTGTCACAGGCACAGCAGCGGCGAGCGGCCGCGCTCCGAGTCCTCCCCGTCCCCCTCGGGAATGCGCGGCAGCAGCGCCGAGCGCGTCAGCCCCCAGAACTTGGGAGGGGACAGCTCCTTCCTGGTGGCCGTGAACTTCCAGCCCATGTGGCTCCCACAGATCCTGCACTGGGCGATGGTCCAGGCGTACCTGCCGAGGGCACAGCAAAGCCTTGGTCAAGGAAAAGCCCTTTGGAAAATGCTTCAGCGGCTGACAATTCCCAAATGGGTTTGGGTGACAATCCCCAGCTGGGCTTGGGTGACAATTCCCAAATGGGTTTGGGTGACAATCCCCA